>NC_053025.1:455725769-455839074 GCF_003073215.2 Triticum urartu | reverse complement strand
TTGAGCTTTAAGTACTTGTTCTACTTGAGTGGTAACCATAGAAGCATGTTTACTAATAAGTTTAAGTTCACCTTTGACATTAGCCATATAATCACCCAAGTGTTCAAGCATATTTGAATTGTATTTCAATTATCTACCAAAATAAGCATTGAAGTCTTCTTGCTTAACCATAAATTTATCAAACTCGTCTAAGCATGAGCTAGCAAACTTAGTAAATGGGATTTCAGCTTTATCATATCTATAGAGAGAATTTACCTTTAGTACCTGTGTCGGGTTATCAAGACCATGTATTTCTTCGATAGGTAATGGATTAAGATCATATGTTTCTTCAATAGGCGGTAAATTAAGACCATGTATTTCTTCAATAGGAGGTAGATTCTTAACATCTTCAGCTTTAATACCTTTTTCTTTCATAGATTTTTTTGCCTCTTGCATATCTTCAGGACTGATAAATAGAACACTTCTCTTCTTCGGAGTTGGTTTAGGAATAGGCTCAGGAAGTGTCCAATTATTTTCATTTGTCAACATATTATTCAATAGAATTTCAGCTTCATCCGGTGTTCTTTCCCTGAAAACAGAACCAGCACAACTATCCAGGTAATCTCTGGAAGCATCGGTTAGTCCATTATAAAAGATTTCAAGGATTTCATTTTTCTTAAGGGGGTGATCAGGCAAAGCATTAAGTAATTGGAGAAGCCTCCCCCAAGCTTGTGGGAGACTCTCTTCTTCAATTTGCACAAAATTATATATATCCCTTAAGGCGGTTTGTTTCTTATGAGTAGGGAAATATTTAGCAGAGAAGTAATAAATCATATCCTGGGGACTACGCACACAACCAGGATCAAGAGAATTAAACCAGATATTAGCATCACCCTTTAATGAGAACGGAAATAATTTAAGGATATAAAGGTAGCGAGATTTCTCATCATTAGTGAACAGGGTGGCTATATCATTTAGTTTAGTAAGATGTGCCACAGCAGTTTCATATTCATAGCCATGAAAAGGATCAGATTCAACCAAAGTAATTATATCAGGATCAACAGAGAATTCATAATCCTTATCAGTAACACGGATAGGTGAAGTAGCAAAAGTAGGGTCAGGTTTCATTCTAGCATTAAGAGATTGCTGCTTCCATTTAGCTAATAACCTTTTGAGCTCGTATCTATCTTTGCAAGCTAAAATAGCTAAAGCAGCTTATTTTTCAAAAACATAACCCTCAGGAATAACAGGCGATTCATATTCATTAGGGGGAGAGTCTTCATCATCACTTTCATCAATGTTATGAGTTTCAATAATTTCATTCTCTCTAACCCTAGAAAGTTGTTCATCAAGAAATTCACCAAGTGGCACAGTAGTATCAAGCATAGAAGTAGTTTCATCGTAAGTATCATGCATAGTAGAAGTGGCATCATCAATAACATGCGACATATCAGAACGAATAGCAGAAGCAGGTTTAGGTGTCGCAAGCTTACTCAAAACAGAAGGTGAATCAAGTGCAGAGCTAGATGGCAGTTCCTTACCTCCCCTCGTAGTTGAGGGATAAATCTTGGTTTTTGGATCTCTCAAGTTCTTCATAATGATAAGCAGATATAAATCCCAAGTGACTCAAAGAATAGAGCTATGCTCCCCGGCAATGGCGCCAGAAAATAGTCTTGATAACCCACAAGTATAGGGGATCGCAACAGTTTTTGAGGGTAGAGTATTCAACCCAAATTTATTGATTCGACACAAGGGGAGCCAAAGAATATTCTCAAGTATTAGCAGCTGAGTTGTCAATTCAACCACACCTGGAAACTTAATATCTACAGCAGAGTGTTTAGTAACAAAGTAATATGATAGTAGTGGTAACGGTAGCAAAAGGTAATGATAGCAAAAGTAATGTTTTTGGTACTTTGTAGTGATGATAGTAATAGCAACGGAAAAGTAAATAAGCTAAGAACAATATATGGAAAGCTCATAGGCAATGGATCAGTGATGGAGAATTATGTCGGATGCGGTTCATCATGTAACAGTCATAACATAGGGTGACATAGAACTAGCTCCAATTCATCAATGTAATGTAGGCATGTATTCCGAATATAGCCATACGTGCTTATGGAAAAGAACTTGCATGACATCTTTTGTCCTACCCTCCCGTGGCAGCGGGGTCCTAATGGAAACTAAGGGATATTAAGGCCTCCTTTTAATAGAGTACCGGACCAAAGCATTAACACATAGTGAATACATGAACTCCTCAAACTACGGTCATCACCGGGAGTGGTCCCGATTATTGTCACTTCGGGGTTGCCGGATCATAACACATAGTAGGTGACTATAGACTTGCAAGATAGGATCAAGAACTCTCATATATTGATGAAAACATAATAGGTTTGGATCTGAAATCATGGCACTCGGGCCCTAGTGACAAGCATTAAGCATAGCAAAGTCATAGCAACATCAATCTCAGAACATAGTGGATACTAAGGATCAAACCCTAACAGAACTAACTCGATTACATGATAAATCTCATCCAACCCATCACCGTCCAGCAAGCCCACGATGGAATTAATCATGCACGGCGGTGAGCATCATGAAATTGGTGATGGAGGATGGTTGATGATGACGATGGCGACGGATTCCTCTCTCTGGAGCCCCGAACGGACTCCAGATCAGCCCCCCGAGAGGTTTTAGGGCTTGGCCGCGGCTCCGTATCGTAAAACGCAATGAATCCTTCTCCCTGATTTTTTTATCCCCGAAAGCAAATATATGGAGTTGGAGTTGAGGTCGGAGGAGCTCCTGGGGGGCACGAGGTAGGGGCGCGCCCAGGGGCAGGCGCGCCCCCACCCTCATGACTAGGGTGTGGGCCCCTGGTCTTCATCTTTTGCAAGGATTTTTTATTATTTCCAAATAGACGTTCCGTGAAGTTTCAGGTCATTCCGAGAACTTTTATTTCTGCACATAAATAACACCATGGCAATTCTGCTGAAAACAGCGTCAGTCCGGGTTAGTTCCATTCAAATCATGCAAGTTAGAGTCCAAAACAAGGGCAAAAGTGTTTGGAAAAGTAGATACGACGGAGACGTATCACACGTCAATAAAAAGTCGAAGCACAGTGGTTCGGTTATCGGTCCTCAAAAAAATTGGAGAGATAAGATCGATGCCGACAACAGATTGATGAGGCACTATTTTGTGGAGAATCCCACATACCCCGAGTCATACTTTCGGTGCCATTTTAGGATGAGCATCGAGTTGTTCAAACACATTGCAGAGAAACTGGCGAGCCATGATTGGTTTTTTCAGCAAAGGAGGAATGCCGCCGGAGAACTCGGACATAGCACCTTTCAAAAGGTGGCAACCGCTTTGCATATGTTGGCATACAGTATTTCGGATGATCTAGTTGATGACCACTTGGCCATGGTGAGATTCAAGCCATCATGTGTATCAAGCGCTTCGCAATCGGAATTGTGCAAGTGTTTGGCCCGGAATATTTGAGAGCTCCCAATGCTGAAGACACTGCAAGGCTTTTGGAGATGAATAAAGCTCGCGGGTTCCCAAGTATGCTTGGCTCAATAGATTGCATGCATTGGAGTTGGAAGAACTGTGCTAAGGCATGGCATGGACAATTCCACGGCCAGATAAAGGTGAAAGCACAAGTGCTCCTTGGGTGATTTTGGTAATTAATGTCAACATATCTTTTGTTGGACTAATGCTTTTATCCAGTGTATTTTAGACAAGTTCAACAATGGCGTGGAAAGTACAAGAGGATGTGGAACCCCTTCAACGTGTCAAGGACACATATTGGCAAAAGCTCAAGACTCCTCATTTCTATTTTAGTGATCCAAGATCACATTGAGTCCATAGGAAAGCCAATACTATTAAAAGAGGGTGAGGTATTGCTTAATGGCTTGCTTGCTCAAATGCTTAGTGATATTTCTCCAAATCCCTCAACCACTTTCTCATTCCAAATATGTCAAAACCCTAAACTCCAACTCGGCGCCACTGATTCTTTCTATTCGGCGCCACCGAGTTCATATGACATAGCCACTGCCAGAAACCCTAATAGTTCGGTCACACCGAGACGGATCTCGGTCTCACCGAGATGGCCTTGCCAATTCTCTGTTGCCTGTTGCAATTATTTCGGTCTCACCAAAATAGCGATTGGTCTCACCGAGATGGCTTGACCAATTCTCTGTTGCCCTATTGCTTCACTTCGGTCTCACCGAGTCGATGCAATCGGCACCACCAAGATGAGATTTTCCCTAAGCCCTAGCACATCGGTGCCACCGAGTTGTTCTAGTCGGTCCCACCAAGATTCCTAACGTTCACATTTTTTAACTAAATCGGTCTCACCGAGTTCATCTATTCGGTCTGACCGAGTTGGGTCAAATGTGTGTAACGGTTGGATTTTGTGTGGAGGCTATATATACCCCTCCACCCCCTTCTCCATATGTGAGAGAGCCATCAGAACGTGCCTACACTTCCAGCATACATTTTCTGAGAGAACCACCTACTCATGTGTTGAGGTCAAGATATACCAATCCTACCACAAGAATCTTGATTTCTAGCCTTCCCAAAGTTGCTTTCCACTCAAATCATCTTTCTACCATATAAAAATCTGTGAGAGAGAGTTGAGTGTTGGGGAGACTATCATTTGAAGCACAAGAGTAAGGAGTTCATCATCAACACAACATCTATTACCTTTTGGAGAGTGGTGTCTCCTAGATTGGTTAGGTGTCGCTTGGGAGCCTCCGTCAAGTTGTGGAGTTGAACCAAGAAGTTTGTAAGGGCAAGGAGATCGCCTACTTCGTGAAAATCATCTTTCCACCATATTCAAATCTGTGTGAGAGAGTTGAGTGTTGGACTGCAGCTGCGTACGGTGCCCCGCCTCCAGCCATGTATGGCGCCCCGCCTCCAGCGGCGTACAATGCATCACCTCCAGCCACGTACGGCGCCCTACCTCCAGCCATGTACGGCGCCCATGGATTCCTATGACGTACCTGTGACTGCTGCAGCACCCTACAACGCTGCACCAACGATCTACGGGGGGTACCGGCCGACTCCTCCGATCGCGTCGTTCTATAGTGCATCTGCTCCGTCCTATGGTGCTTACCCGGCACCGTATCCTCCGCCGGCTGCGGCTCCTTTGACGGAGCTTGTTCATATCTCGTCGGCGCCTGATGGTGGTCTACATCAGGGCTACTACGTGCCGCCTCTGCCAGATCATGTCGCTGCTGTTGCACCATTCTACTTCGCACACCTCATCCCGGTGAATCTCACAATGGATAACTATCTGTCGTGGCGTGCACAGGTGATGCTGCTTCTCCGTGGTCGCTACTTGGAGGGCTTTGTTGATGGTACTCTATCGTGTCCCCGCCATATCATCCGGGGCATCATGCGTGTGTGGCTCAAGATCAAGCCATCCTATTTGCTATCCAGTCCTCTCTCACGAAGAGAGTCTCGTCGCCTGTTATCTTTGCCGCTATGTCTCGGGGCGCGTGGACGGCTCTACATACCAGTTTTGCTTCGCAGTCCCAGGTGCGTGCTTATGCTATTAACACTGCGCTTGGGAGGGGAAGCTTCATGACCTCACCGTCACTGACTACTTCAACAAGGTGATGGGTATGGCTGACACACTTGCCTCCATCGGCAAGGCTCTTAGTTCGGAGGAGTTCACCTCTTATGTGCTCAATGGACTAAGTGACGACTATGATAATTTGGTGGAGAATATCAATGGTCGTGACACTCCCATCCAGCTGCGTGAGCTGTATGCGCGCCTTCTTGCCACGGAACAACGCATCCAGGCTCGTCGCTCTACGCCGAGTTACCCTTCCGCCAACGCTGCAAATCGTGGGAAGGGCAAGCCCTACAAGCCACCAACTAGTGGCAAACCTCCGCCGACCACGCCTAAGTCGCGGAACACCACTACCTCCACGGGAGGTCGAGTCCGTGCCTGCTGCCCTTCATGTGGTGCTTAGGTCCCCTGCCAGCTGTGTGGACTTGATGGTCACCTTGCCTCCCGGTGTCATCGTCACTTCAAGCACGATTTCTTGGGGATCGGGAACAATGGCAAGGGTAATGAGAAGCATGCTGCTTTGGCAAGTCACGAACAGGGGCATACTCCTTCCTATCTGGTTAATGCATCTTGGTACATGGATACGGGAGCCACCAATCACCTAACGAGTGAGATGGGCAAGCTCTGTACACAGGAGCGATACCATGGACACGATCAGGTTCGCACCGCTAATGGGGAAGGTATGCACATCTCACACATTGGTCAGGCATCACTTCTTACCCATCAATCCACACAATTACGTCTTCTTAATGTCCTTCATGTTCCCTCTGTTTGACGTAGTTTGATTTCAGTTCCTAAACTTACTCGTGATAATAATGTTCTTGCTGAATTTCATCCTTTTCATTTTTTTGTTTAAGGACCGGGACACGACGAACATACTCCTAAGAGGTTGACTACACAATAATGGTCTCTATGCACTTGATGTGCCACCAGCTCCTAGTGCTTTCAGCGGTGTTTGTGTGTCTCCATCACATTGGCATGCACGCCTTGGTCATCCCGCCACTCCCATCGTTTGCCATGTACTTCATCATCATGAGCTTCCAGTTGTGTCCAATAAACATGTTGATGCAGTTTGTGATGCCTGTCGGCAAGGCAAGAGTCATCAGCTTCCTTTTTCAGAGTCGAGCCGTGTAGTTAATAAACCTCTTGAACTTGTGTTTGGGATGTATGGAGCCAAGCCCAAACCTTTTTTAGTGGTCATAATTACCATGTCAGTTTTATTGATGCTTACAGTCGATTTACTTGGCTTTATCTTCTTAAACGCAAGTCTGATGTGTTTAATGTTTTCTTGCAATTCCAAGCGCAAGTTGAGCGACTGCTCAGTCACAAATCATACATGTGCAATCCGATTGGAGGGTAAGTATCACAACCTCAATGCATTCTTTAATAAGCTTGGAATTACACATCGTGTGTGTTGTCCTCATACACATCAGCAAAACGGTGTAGCTGAGCGTAAGCATCGCCATATAGTTGAGACTGGTCTTGCTTTGCTTGCCCATGCCTCTGTTCCTTTTCGGTTTTGGAGTGATGCGTTTTCCACCACATGCTTTCGCATTAACAGACTCCACGACTTCGTCAGATGAAAACACCACTTGAACTCTTGCTGAATGAAATCCTTGATTATACTTTTCTCAAGGTCTTTGGGTGTGCGTGTTGGCCACATCTTCGTCCATATAACAAACAAAAGTTGGAGTTTCGGTCTAAACAGTGTGTGTTTCTTGGTTATAGTTCTCTTCATAAAGGGTACAAGTGTCTTCATGTTCCCTCTAACCATGTCTACATCTCTCATGATGTGGTGTTTGATGAGAATGGTTTTCCTTTTTCCGCACTTCCAGTCACCTCCACCACTCCCACTAGACCTGAAAAATTTGTTGTACCTTTGCCTGGTCAATTTGTTGATGCTACATATACCACCTTGTTGCTACCTAACCATGGTGCAGGTACTGGACGAGGAGCATGCCTCGAGCTTCTGGATGAGCAGCCGCCCGCGTCTCCTCCGACATCTGCCGAGCCCGCTTGCGACAGCCCTCCGTCATCGGGCTCGCCGACAGTGCTGGCCGAGTCGGGCCCTGACACCTCAGTCCCGCATGGGTACGCTGGCCGAGCCGGGACCTGACACCTCGGTCCCGCATGGGGCTGGTCATGCGCTGGCCGAGCCGACTAAGACGGTCGAGCTGGTCGAGCCAGCTTCGCCCGCGCCAGTCTCTACTGTAGGGCCTGAGACGGCATCCCCGCCGGCGCTTGCTGAGCCAGCGTCCACGCCTTCCTCACCAGGTCGGTCGCCTGGCACGACTAACTCTGCGTCTGGAGAGCGGTATGCATCATCATTGCCATCTTCATTGACTCCGTCTCCGCCGCCACCTCTGCCGCCTACCGCTATTCTGCGTCCTCATACGCGCAGTTAGAGTGCTATTGTTCAGCCGAAGGAGCGCACCGACGGCACGGATGCATGGATTGCGGCGTGTATGGCACTGACGGATGCTGACCCCACTTCTGAGCCTCGACATTTTCAGGCGGCTCTTCAGATTCCTCATTGGCACAGTGCCATGGAGCAGGAGTTTCAGGCACTACAGAGGAATGATACTTGGCGTTTCGTTCCTCCTATGTCTGGTGTCAACATCATTGACTCCAAGTGGGTGTTTAAGGTAAAGAAGCATGTTGATGGTTCTATTGAGCGATACAAGGCACGGATGGTGGCCAAAGGGTTTAAACAATGGTATGGTCTTGATTATGAGGATACCTTCGGTCCAGTTGTCAAACAGACCACCATTCATCTGCTTATGTCCTTGGTTGTTGCCAAAGGGTGGTCTCTCAGCTTGATGTTCAGAATGCTTTTCTCCATGGGGTCCTGGTGGAAGAGGTTTACATGTGGCAACCTCCAGGTTTTGTTGATCCTGCTTGTCCACATCATTTGTGTCGTCTTTTAAGGTGCTTTATGGACTTAAGCAGGCTCCTCGTGCATGGCATGCCCGACTAGGCTCGGTTCTTCGACGTCTTGGGTTTGTTCCGTCCACTGCTGACATGTCTCTGTTCCTGCTCCATCGCCCTGAGGTTACTATGTGAAAGTGCGTTATATCGACTAGAGGGGGGTGAATAGGCGATTTTTATGAAAGTCTTCAAAACGTGAGAGTTGTGAAGACAAACAGTGAAGATCATGCCTATTACTATGCAGCGGAAGTTAGATTACACTAGGCCAGCCATGGTCATGTATTCAATAGAGTGAAAGCGCAATGACAAACAGCTTCAGTGTAATAAGGATCAGGTAGGAAGAAGTTATGAAGCCGAACAGATCATACATTCATGTTGTGAAGACAAAAGATAAAGCAAGCATGCAATGGCTTCACAATGAATAACTGTAAGTGAAAGGAAGTGAAGATGAAACCAGTGACACGTTGAAGACAATGATTTGTTGGACCAGTTCCAGTTGCTGTGACAACTGTACGTCTGGTTGGAGCGGCTAGGTATTTAAACCAAAGGACACACAGTCCCGGACACCCAGTCAAGGACACTTAGTCCCAAGACACCCAGTCCTCACCGTTTTCTCCTTGAGCTAAGGTCACACAGACCTCGCCCAATCACTCAGGTAAGTCTTCAAGGTAGACTCCCAAACCTTCACAGACTTCGTTCACTGGCAATCCACAATTTCTCTTGGATGCTCAGAACGCGACGCCTAACCGTCTGGAGGATGCACAGTCCTCAAGTGTAATAAGTCTTCAAATCACACAGACACGAAGACTTAAGTGATGCCCAATTTACTCTGGCTCTGGGTGGTTACGGGCTTTTCTCCTCACTGGGAATTTTTCTTTCAAAGGCTTCGAGGTGGGTTGCTCTCAAACGACAAAAGCCGTGCACTGAAATCTGAGCAGCCAACCGTTTATGGTTGTGGGGGTGGACTATTTATAGCCACTTGGCAACCCGACCTGATCTGTCCAAAATGACCCTGGGTCACTAAGGAACTGACACGTGTACCAACGGTCGAATTTTGAACTCACACGGCAACTTTACTTGGGCTACAAGTAAAGCTGACTTGTCTGGCTCTGGACAAGATTTTCTCTCAAAGTCTTCGCTCGAAGACATAGGATTTGAATTAGGCATCACTACAGTCATTCTGACTGGTTCTTTTGGACCCCACTTAACAGTACGGTGATTCCTATGAACTACATAAATGAAATAAAACTACGAAGGATCTAAGTCTTCGAGTTCCATAAGCTTCATAGGGAGTCTTCTCATGTCATTGTCTTCAATATGAATATCTTTATAAACCACCATTGTCTTCAATGTCTTCGTACATTTTTAGGGGTCATCTCTGGTAATAAAACCGAATCAATGAGGGACTTCTACCTGTGTTTTCCTGCAATTCTCACAAACACGTTAGTCCCTCAACTAGGTTTGTCGTCAATACTCCAAAACCAACTAGGGGTGGCACTAGATGCACTTACACTATGTACCTGCTGGTTTATGTTGATGACATTATTCTTATCATCTCCTCGGTGACTGCCGCTGATCGTCTGTTGTCTGCTCTGGGTGGTCATTTTGCTGTCAAGGATCTGGGTGCTCTCCATTACTTCCTTGGTCTGGAGGTTTCACGGTCCCCTGCTGGCCTGACTCTCACTCAGCATAAGTATTCCTTGGACTTGCTGCGACGTGCCGGTATGTTGCAATGCAAGCATGCTACCACCCCTATGTCTGCGACTGGTCGGTTCTCAGCCTTGGATGGTGCCTTGCTTCCTTCCGATGATGCTACAGAGTACCGCAATATTGTTGGTGGTTTGCAGTACTTGACTGTCACACGACCGAACATCTTCTATGCGGTCAACCGTGTGTGCCAGTATCTTCATGCTCCTCGGACTTCACACTGGTCAGCTGTGAAGCTACTACGTTACATCTCTCATACTGTCTCCTATGGCTTGCATCTTCGGCCTACCTCCTTGAGTGATCTCTCGGCGTTATCTGATGCAGATTGGGCTGGGAGCCTAGATGACCGGCGATCAACGGGGGGCTATGTTGTCTTCTTTGGTCGCAACTTGATCGCCTGGAGTACGCGCAAGCAGGCCACAGTATCTCGGAGTAGCACTGAAGCAGAGTACAAGGGGGTTGCCAATGCCACAGATGAGCTTATTTGGGTACAATCTCTATTGAGAGAGTTGGGAGTCTCTCAAGCCGTATTGGGTGTCGTGCAGTTTCCCAAACTCTAGCTTTTACAATACGCCCGGGCGGGCCGCCCGGTCACGATTTTTTGACCCAAACAGGCCCCTCAAACAGTCGTCAAACGCCTGGGCTGACCGGCACCCCCCATATCCAGCCCAAATATGGGGCGGATATGGGGGCGTCCGGGCACGCCTGCCACGTTGGACCCGACAGCCCGACCCTACCCCAAATTGCACCAAATCCACCCCGAAGACCAGCCGGATCCATTTGCTATATCCTCTCTTCTTCCTCCTCAGTGTCGTCCGTCTCGCGCTCCACCGCCACGGCCGCTCTGTAGGCGTTCCTAGGCTCTCCGTCACGAGCTCCGGAAGAGCGCTCCCGTCGTCTCCGCGGGGGGCGTCGTCGCCGGCCCGGACGCTGTCGTGGTACGTCCGGCAACTCTTCGGCTCCGCCTTGCGCTTGATGTGTTCGACACATTGACCGGCCAAAATTATTGTGATTTTTTAGGTAAATGATGGATTCCGATGCTTCGTCAGACGAGGAGTATGGACTGACGAAGCTTGACAAAATGATTCAAGATGAGTTATTCGATTCGTCGAATTCAGACGAAGAAGTGGACATGATCATGCTCATGAGCATGCAAGAGGAAATGGACCGGCAACTGGAGCATATTCTCAACTTTAAGGGCTCAATCAAAGGGAGAAGAGTGATCAACCGGAACAGGGTGTCCGGAGCAAAGCTACTGCACAATGACTACTTTGCTCCCACACCTGCTTTCCCGGAAGATCTATGGTTTCGTCGCCATTTTTGCATGCGAAAACCATTGTTTTTGAGCATTGTCGAGGGAGTGGAGGCACATGGCGACTACTTCAAGCTCAGAAGGGATTGCTGCGTCCAACTCTCTTTCTCGGCCAAGTAGAAGTGCACGGTTGCCCAAAGCCATGATTTCAAAGTACCCGAAGAACAAGTTGAAATCCTGGAAGATCAAAATGCGGCTCAGCTTATGAACTTTCTGCAGATGCATCAAAATCTTCGAGATCAGCAGATGCACACACATCTACTCAATGATCTTGTGGAGCACATGTGGATCCATAATGGCAACCAAGGAGACAATGCTTGGGTTTGGCACTTCAAATAAATTTTATGAAAACGCTATCTATGCTTGATACCAACAATTGCTATTTACATGCAACATTGTGTTGCATGATCGACGTGCATGGATTTAAGAGTACGGATTTAAGATATGTGGATGCACGAAAGAAAATATGAGGGCTCGTCCGGATACGCCCGCGGGCTTTTGAGGGGCCGGATTTGTCAAGTCCGATTGTAGATGCTCTTATCGTTGGAAGCTTAGTATGAGAAGCGCAAAACATCTGGGAGTTCGGAAGTTCAGATTCTTCCATTCTCTACAAGTTAGCTTTGTTATGGTCGATCGCAAGGTAAGCAGTGCAACACTGAGGTAGAATGGATGGACTGGTGCATTACAACTTAAGAACCTGAACAAGTATTCTCTATTTGTTTTCTCAGGGAGGTAGAATGGATGGGCTAGTGCCGCAAGTCAGAATTGATCAATTCAGACATCAGCTAAAGAAAAGGATCAGTGTACACAATCAAACACTTTAACCTCTATTATGCCAAGCAAAGGTACAGATCAGTACACCACCCATTGAGGATCTGTTTCACTCAGCTAACATTGGCGAAAGGAATCTTCAGCCGGATTATTTACCCATATTCGCGTATAATGTGTTCCCCTTCTCAATGTTAGAGGAACACACTGATCAAAATACCATACTCAGGTCAAACAATATATCTTCAGTGTTCAGTAATCTGCATGCCTAACAAAACACTGACATGATTTGACAAAAGATAGCACTGATCATGCATAATTTCTAAGCGACTATGTACTACCAACTTGCTTTCACTAATTATTCACTTGCTCATCTGTCAGACTTTACTTATGAGCCCACATGAATATATATGCACAATTTCAGGTCGCTCTGAAAGAATTTTTTTTTGAATTTACTATTCACAAGGGAGCATGTTAGTATAAAATTCTGAATTCTAAACTCGGATCCCAAACAAATAGTAAATAAATTCTAAAAGTTCTAATTTTTTTGTAGATGTTTATGTTAGTGTAACACAAGTGTGCTTGCCAATTTTCATGTAGAATAGGATAGCAGTGCTTCGTTGGTGAAGAAAAACAAAATTAAGTGTAACATTAATTTGGAGGTAACATTTGTCGTTCGACTTGTTTTTTTTCACAGCTTAAAATGCTTTAAGCTTTCCTTCTAAAACTTTGTAGGTACTATTTGGGCGAGACAATGAACACATCTATCTTTTCCAAAATATATAACCTAGCCAAAATATATTTTTTTGCACACAGGTGTATATATTCCCTAGAGCCAAAAGCAATATTCGAAATAAAACTATATAAGCGGGCACGGCAAAGCACGCCTGTTCCTCTAGTTCCTATTCTACAAGGCCCGGTAATTTTGAAGTTTCGACACAACCAAAACATATAAAGGCTTTAAAACCTTACGAAAGTATTCCCCCCAATCACTTTATATCCACTTTGTTGACCCCCACAACGCATAGTTCAGTATTCTGATTCTACATTGTACTCAACCTGAACAATCCCCGGGAGTATATCCACTATTCTGCTGTGGACTACCCACGTACATTTTATGAGTAATAAGACTGCTCAAGTCCCAATCCAAGTACTAGGAAATATGCTCTGAGAGCTACATGTTTCTGACTCTATAATGGAGAACTATGTTTATTTCATTACACCAAACAACAGCTATCAAAAGGCGGATGTTTATCCGATTAAGAAAAAGGCACACAATTGATTAATCACTAACATGTGATCTGCAGCAAGCACTTGCTATTCAAGCTTCGCTCACGTCTGTAGGATAGCTCCCCAGGACTCTTAAAAAGGTTGCAAACTCCTGCAAATAAAAGTAACATGAGTCACTGTTCGCTTGACGCCAGATAAAAACTACCAAGAAATATCACCTCCAAATTTCTGAGAGCATTCTGAGTTTTTGGATCAGCCATAGACGCCTCAAGATCGACATAAAACAGGTAGTCGAAGTACCTATTCAGCCAAGGATCAAATGGTTAGAATTAGTGCTTTTCATATTTGGGTAACACTTAATGAAACAAAATTGAATAAACACGAGGATTGTAGGGTTATTATCTAACTTGACTCGCGTGGAGAAAGCATCATCAGCTACACGAAAAGGCCTTTTCTTGTGTGGACGGCTTTCTATCTTCACATCAACATACTGTTAGAGAGTTATACAAAGCACATGCAAGTGATGAAACGAAGCAATGTTATTTAATACACCTTGGTGAGGTTGATTTCCCTCAGTGCAAAAACTGCAAGTGCCTTGAAGAGCTGTCCAGGTCCTTCTTCAAGTGAAAACACAATACTAGTCTGAAAATCAAATGATCATGCAACCAATCAACCGACTTTGTTTTTCCCCTCCGTAAGGAGTGAACTACTGGAAGGAAGATGAAAGAGACTTCCCATTGCAATCTATACCTTGAATGGTTTATCAACCCGGGGTATAATAGGTTCCCGAGCAAGCATCATAAAACGGGTGACATTGACTTTTTCGTCCTAAGGTACATAATGGACTTATGGTGAGGATAAAGAACAAAATACAATGTCCCAATTTAGCCTAAAATCATGATACCTGAATATTTTCAGCAAGAATATCGAGTCCATAAAGTTCAGCAGCTAATGAACTGGCAACAGCACCAGTGTCTTGGAGCATTTGTTCTGCGACTAACTATGAAACAAGCATATAGCGTTATGGTTAATGACAATGACTTTACACCATGAGTCACTTGAAAGAGTGAACCAAATATATAGCCATCAGAAGATAAATTCCGCGTAAAAGAGGAAGCATCATTATACCTTTGCTGCACCAGCAGTGTCATCAACGGCCTGTCTATGTTCAATTCCTAACTCTGTCAGCGTATGCTCACATTGCGCAAGAGCCTGAGAATTTAAATTAATGTGCCTGTAAGGTTATTACAGAAACAAGTGAAAAATATCGAGGCCACACTATCCAATAGGTTTTACCTGGGGATGACTAATGACATTTCTTAGGTTCCCGATCTTCACTCCACGATTGGCTAACAAGCAATGCCGAACTGCAAGGCGAACCTCTCCAACTATGTGCAGCTCATGCCGAAGTAAAAGGTCATAGTTCCGATGTATACTACCACCCAGAGTATTCTCAAGTGGCAGTACCGCCCTATCAACTATCCAGTTTTGAACAGCCTGATAAAGATCCAGAAGACATCAAAATTGCAGCACATTTTTTTTGCTACATACACCTTCTATGTATTACAATATGCCATGCAACATATGGAATACAATTGCTCTGATCTACTGCTGTCTGAAAAGGCTAGTTTAGAAGAAGATTTTGCTAATAAAACAATCTCTCCGGTTACCTAAGGGATGTCGTTTTGAGCATATTTAGGGTCAACTTATGGAACTTCGACTACCAATATCTTTAAAACTATTTAAATTAGATACTTACAAACCATCCATACGTATATATTCGACTAGACGGGTACTTTCATAATACATAATTTTGTTCGAGTACATAAATGACAGTAGAAATGAATGACCAAATGATGAGCATGCTGTCTCGAGAAAAGAACAAGTATGGAGTATGGACAAATGAATATGTGCCAGCAATAGGTTCTTTGTGCAGTGCTAGCATATTCCATCTAATAAACTAACACGGAGCATGCTTGTGTACTTGCACTAATGCTAAGGATGTCGTGCAACAAATACTGAGCCTGGAGGAGGGGAAGAGGGTGCTAGTAGCTTGCATGCTTTGGAAATGGTGGCAGAGGAGGAATAAACTGAACAAAAAGGAAAATGTGAGCACAATTGAAAGCACAGCCATTCAGGCAAAGAAGTGTGCGTTCGAATCACTGAAGCTGCATGAGAAGCCCATCAACCAGCAAGCTAGACAAGCATTACCATTGTGGCAGTGTCCCGTCGGAGACACTTTGAAAATCAATGTAGACGGTGCTTTTCACGACACAATAAAGTCTGGCGGCTGGGGCTTTGTCATACGCGGCCGAACAGGAGCTGTACTAGGTGCAGGTGCGTGAAGACTCACTCATGTGTACAGTGCGAGTCAGACTGAAGCGGAGGCCTGTTCAGCAGCACTGCAGACGGCAGCCGAGTGGGGAATAATCAATATTCAAATTGAGTCGGACTGCCAGCAGCTGATTAAGGCGTTGGAAAGCACAGTTTTCGATATGTCACCGGAGGGTGTTATCTATAGAGACATGCGACAGTTCCTGAGGCTTAATTTCAGCTCTGTTATCTGTTCCTATACTATAGTCCCCGTGCATGTAACAAAGTTGCTCATGCCCTTGCCGGGTTTGGAGCTCGTGGCCAGGATACCTGTTGTATTTGGGTGGAATCTGTGCTGGTTGATGTAAGTGTTCTGGTGGCTGGCGATCTTGCCGACACAGTCTTAATGAAATAGAGAATTTCAAAAAACTCCAAACCATCAACATATTTCATCAACAAACATTTAACCTCATTTGAATGTCCCATCTTCTGGAATCATGACATGAATCAACATAAAATGCGCAACTCACTGCACCACGAACAGCATACACAAACATATCTAAACAGGCCCAAAAAAGGATCATACTAGGATACCTGAAATGCAGTATCAAAGTGCTCGCAGGGCACTGTCTGGCAATTTGGATAGGCCTTCTTTGCTGCAGCCTCGCTGTACGCTCCAGGGAAGCCCTGAACAATCACCAGACCAGACTCCGTTCAGATTCACAACAAAAAGAGCACATACACAACACAGGGAGATTAATACGCAATGAGACCAAAACAGCACAGGCGTTTCGTCGAGCACCTGGTAGGCAACCTTGAGCCCCTCCCCGCTCGACTCCATTAGATCCGCACTAGTGAGAGGCCCTAATAACCCCAGCACAGAACCACGCACGCCATGAAGAAAGCGCCAGCTGATTAGTTAGTCTAGTTATTATATTATACTAATAAACAAACGAGAAAAGAACTTCTGGAGATCGGCTAAAAAAGCGCCGCCGCTGGACTTACGAGGCAGCCCGTGCGGATCGCGGTACGCGGGCAGAGGGGAGTCGGCGACAGGTATAGGCGGGGCCCGGAGGCCGTTGAGGTCGGCGGACCCTACGCCGTCCGCCACGGGCGCCCGGGGCTGCCGCGATGTAGAAGGGAGGGGGGCCGAGTTAGCGTTGGCGGAGCTGCTGCATTTGATGGAGAGGCGTGGTAGCGGGGAGGAGGGGGACGAAGAGGAGGAGGCGGCGACGGCGGAGCGGGTTCGGGCGGGGAGGAAGGGGAGCCGAGGTGTGGTCATGGAGGCCATAGCCGCCGCGCTGGCCAGGAAGGAAGGAGGGGGTGGGGGGTGGCCGATTGGGGAAGTCGAGAAGCGGAAAAGGAAAATGATCCCCACGGCCACGGGATTTTCCAAACGTGACGCGAGATTTCTTTTGCGTGGCGGAAAAGTGGAACACGATGCACGGGCGGTGAGGCTGGAGAACAGTGCGTGGCGACGAGCCAACTGTTGGAAGTGAATAGTAAAAGAGGACTGTCCTATAAAGACGAAAGATACGAGTGATATGACTGAAGGGTGTACCTGGACGGAAGTACGAGTACATAGGTTTCTTGAGGGCGAAGAAAATACATAGTAGTTTTCGCGAGAAACAAGGAATCTATTTAATTAGTACCCGTTTAATTCTAATACCAATCTATTTAGAGAAGGTTAGGTACGTACTTAGAGCCAAGAAAGTATATAGACTTTCTTGAGAACCAGGTAAATACATAATTGCTTGAGAAACACGGAAAGTATTTAATGTTTTAAATCGCGTTTTGCCGGTTTTTTTTAGCATCAGTACAGACACAAGCGCTCATATACACGCGCATACACTCACCCCTATGAACGCACACACGCACACCCTACCCTTATGAACACCTCCGAGAGACTGAGCCGGCATATCATCTTGAGATTTACGAAGTCACCGTAGGCTCCTCGTCGTCGACGAGAATGTCTCCTTCCACTGAAAGCATATCACCGAAAATCCTGAAATAAATTCAGGAATAATGCGAACACCAGGATTTGAACCCTGGTGGGTTGAGGATATTACTGTCCACCTAACCAACTCAACCACAGGTTGATTCGCACGTTTTGCCGTATTGCAGGGTTCTCCGAGCTAGAGGTATGTCAGCTATCGCCGAAACTATTTACAATAGCATTTATATAAAGTAAAAAGTAAAAATAAAATTGCCAAACAAAAAAGCATTGGCCAAATAGTAAGGTCTAAGAAGAACCCATCATCGTTGCGTCGTCGTGAGTGTGGATGGGAGTCGTGAGTCATCCGATCCTTCAAGATAAAGAAAAAAACTCCCAAGAAAGGTTGGATGCTACACTGTTATGGTTTCTGTTTCTTCATGTTATTTACTAATACGTGCTAGTAGAGAGCTATGCCCAATAGTGTTATAGCAGTTGTAGCTAGTAACACCAATGGAAAAAATGCTAGCCACAACTTTCGTTGATGACGCGTTATTTTTAATTGAGGTCAGCATTAGTTTTTTCAAATAGTGTTGGTGTCGGCTTAAATCGTACATCATAGCTATGTGATTATTGTTGGCGTAGGAATTTTAGGCAAGGCCGTCTGTATGTGGGCCCCATCATCCTCACCATCCGTGGAGTACTACTGGCATAGAAAAAATACCCACGCCAGCACTGTGTCTGCTACTTGTGGTGTAAGATTTTGTAGCAACGTCACCAGTATTTTAAGTGCGGCCCAGTTCACAGATATTGTGTTCATAAGTATATGCAGCTCTACGTATAAATAGTTGTGCCTAACTAGCTCAAGCTCTCAACATCTGATCTCTTATATTTTTTGTCAATCTTGTTTCTCTCTGCAGATCCTAGATAATACACGTGGTCATCCGCTACCCTCAACCGATTTAATCTATCGACAACTATCGATCTAATCTAGGTACTCCCTCCGTTTCTTTTTAGTCTGCATATAAAATTTCGTCAAAGTCAAACTTTGTAAAGTTTGACCAACTTCATAAAAAAAACCATCAACATCTACAATACTAAAGCTATACAGTATGAAAATTAATTTCATGATGCATCTAACAAATATTGATTTCATATCGTGAATCTTGATATTTTTTCTATAAACTTAGTCAAAGTTAACAACGTTTGACTTTGACCAAATCTTATATGCAGACTAAAAAGAAATAGAGGAAGTAATATGCCCAATTTTCGGTTTTCCATTGTTAGCAAAAGATATATATAGTCATGTTGGAGACCTTTTGTAGGAAATGGGTCGATCAATAAATGAGTTCTTCGAGGTGGCGTTGGAAGATATGAATTGCAAGCAAAAAAGATATCTTATGCCCATGTAAGAAGTGTGAAAACGGAGTTTTGATTGACCCTTCCAGTGGTCGTGTGAAGATGCACTTGTTGAAACATAGTTTCATGTCTGGTTAGGCTGTTGCCAATGCATGGATACTTAGATGAGGTGCTAAGTACATTATAGCTTAGCAACTATACTCCCCAATGCATAGTTGCTTAGCTTAGGGCATCTTCAATGGTTGTAAGATAGTTGTTGGTAGACTTTGTTACATAGGATTTTTGATTATGTGGCATACAATAAATGAGGAAAGAGAGAAATGTTGTATATACATGAACCAACACCCCTTACACAAGCTTCAATGTAGAATGAGAGATCACCTTATTTATTATCTTGAGCAAACTAGATACAACTCATTGGAGTTGTTGTATGTTAAGACTAGCCACAATGAAGAATAACATAAACTAGTAACATACACATTTCTCTAGACTATGTTACTACCTTCATAGTGGGTAGTAACTTAAGTGTGGTAACATGCAAAGATTCATTTATTATGTTATAGACTCATATTGCATTGGGATATGTGATGTTACAGTAACTAGCTAAGTTACTACAACTAGCTCTCTCCTCATTAACTAATTGCCACATATGCAAATTTGCTGAGTTGGACCCAATGTTACTGCTGAAGTTACTCCCACTGTGGCTAGTCTAAGATGTTGGTTGATGACAAGCCATATTTTACCAACAAGCTAACATACAAACTATTGAAGATGCCCTTATGGTTGCTAAGCTTGCTTCATTTAATTATTTAGCAACTAAAGCTCTTCATGTATTGGTGGGCTTTCTTTCTTTAAATGTTTTGCCTAGGTTCACGTGCTTAGCATTGTTTCTTTCTGGGATCACCACACTCATCTCTCTCCTCTTAAATAACTTGCCACATTAGATTTTTTTGCCTACGTGTAAGGCTTAGCACATGTACAAGGTGGAGCATTGGAAGGGGCCTTACACACGGTGGACAAGTCATGATGAGGACGAGGAGGATGCCGAAGTCGAAGGGGCGACACATGATGATGAGCCAGAAGGAGGCATGAAGAAAGAGGTCGGACATGAAATCAGGTGTATGAACAGGAAGTCCGTGCAAAGGTTCAGTAAGTGAGAAATCTTTTGTGCAAAAGATAGAAAGAACAGAGCGATAAAGACGTGTCCAAGAAGGAAGATCTAGATGTCCATGACGACCAACAATCTAGCGTCTATCAAGAAAAAGAAAAAATCCAACTGAAAACAAAGTGTACGAAAAGAAGACGAAACACGTTGTTGGGTGTAGAAAGTTCCGCCAAAAGAATTCAGAAATGATGCCGCACTTAGTTTTATATATCTTTTATTATTCAGTAACATTTGTGTATCGACCGTATTCTAATATTAGTAAAATAAATATTCTCACGTATTTTTTGGATGTAGAAAGCTACGTGAACATTTGCCGTACCTATGGCGTTGATGACGTTACCAACGCCATAGCTATTTTTCACATTGCCTTAACCAATTTGGGGCAAATTTTGTTTCGCGCTAACACACACCCCACTTCTCTCGGGCAGCCGCCGCCACCCTCGTCGCTGCCCGCGCTTACCTTCGACGCCCCCGTTGAGCTCCTCGGACGGTGCCGCCGCTGGTGCCGCCCTCGGCCCACTGCTTGCGCCGCTGCTCCTCCCCCGCTGTCGCACCGCCGGCCGTAACCACCTCGACCTGGCCTCCGACATCTCGGGTTGCAAAGAGTCCGCCGTCGCTCTGCCCAGTCGCGGAGACCGCGATTCCGCCGGTAAACGAGATCTTCCCTCTTTTTTAAGTTCACAGACATATTTCTTACAATTGCTACACATCTATATTCCAGGGTAAATTAGTTCTAGTTGTAACATTGTGAGTTGTTTTGGACATGGATTTGAGGAAATGTGGTTGAAATCACGAAAATTTAATTGTTCATAGACAAATTTGTTACAATTATTGTCGAATTTTTGAGGAAATGTGGTTGAAATCATGTATTGTTGGTGATGAGTTGTTTGCAGGGACTGTATAGGGTTGCCAATGTTTTGTCGGAACATTGATTAATTTCCGTTTCGTCAAATTTTTGGCAACCAATATGTCATATTTTTAGCAAAGGTCATCCAGAAATTTTGTATTTTGTATACGAATTAAGTATATGTCCTATTTGTTTGTAGATGTCCGACGTGAGCTCTTCTTTGACACATTCGGCCAACAGTGAAGCGGCCTTTACGGACGCGCAAAGAAACAACGATTATGATGAAGATCTTCATTAGGAGGAGATAAATCCGGATGAGTGATATGTGAGAGGCAGTGGCTACAAAGATATCTCTGGTGAGGAGAGTAATCCTGATCAGGGCGCTGGTACTGCTGAAGACGATATGGATCAGTATTGTGCTGAGGAAGAGGAGGAGGTGGAGGTGGAGGTGGAGGATGCTCAAAAAATCAAGAAGCAGCGAAAGCCTAGGAGTCGAAATGCTATTGGCACTAACATGCTTGTGGTCACTCAAGCTAACTCCACTGGTGAGCCTATTAGTCCGCGAAAGGTCGTGACTCACTACGGCAATGCCCTAGGTGTCATCCTTCGAGAAGTCTGCTTCGTCAATGAGTCCAATATAAGGGATTTAGGCAAACATAATTTGTGAGAACTCCTCATAAGAAGGGTGCACGCAAGATTTAAGTTTCCCGACGAGCATGACAAACTATCGTACCCAAAGAATCAGGTTAACAACCATGCAATCCATAAGTTCTCAAAGAATTTGAGTTCTTGGAAATCATCCGCAAGAAAAGAGGTTCATGAAGATTACTCTGTGATCCAGAAGAAGTGGCCTACCATTAGTGAAGATGACTGAAACATTTTCAAGATGCAAAATCAGGAGAACCTTGTGGTGCAGAGCCAGTCGACATGGGAGGAGGACATGCGATCAAAGACATTATGTAACCACACCCTCGGAAGTCGTGGTTTTGTCGGGAAGAAGCCCATGTGGGGCAAGCAGGACACTATACTTGCAGCAAAGGGCATCCCAAACCACTTCGAGCAATTCAAAGACCCCCCCTCAAATATAACTATGTCAGGGGCTGGTACCATTATGATTACAAGTCAAGGGAATTTTCCAGTAAGCACCAAACAAGAAGACTTGAAGAAGAACTGGCAAGGCAGCATGTGGTACCTTAGAGCTCTCAAGGGTGCACGTCTAGGTGGAACACTCCTCTTAACCGGCCAATCAATGTGACCCTCGGCAAGGACCCGTTGCATCCGCCGGTGGGTTTCCACGACGCCGGATGCGGAGCCAAATGGGAGCATCATTATGTCGAAGACCACGAGCAGTGATAACCCACAAGTATAGGGGATCGCAACAGTTTTCGAGGGTAGAGTATTCAACCCAAATTTATTGATTCGACACAAGGGGAGCCAAAGAATATTCACAAGTATTAGCAGTTGAGTTGTCAATTCAACCACACCTGAAAGACTTAATATCTGCAGCAAGGTGATCAGTAGCAAAGTAGTATGGTAGTAACAGTAACGGTAGCAATAGTAATAGTACATTTTTGTAGTGATTGTAACAGCATCAACGACTAAAGTAACTTAACAAAGATCAATATATGAAAAGCTCGTAGGCATTGGATCAGTGATGGATAATTGCGTTGGATTACATTCATCATGCAACAGTCATAACCTAGGGCGACATAGAACTAGCACCAATTCATCAATATAATGTAGGCATTTATTCCGTATATAGTCATACGTGCTTATGGAAAAGAACTTGCATGACATCTTTTGTCCTACCCTCCCATGGCAACGGGGTCCATAAGGAAACTAGGAATATTAAGGCCTCCTTTTAATAGAGAACCGGAACAAAGCATTAGTACTTGGTGAATACATGAACTCATCAAACTACGGTAATCACCGGAAAGAATCCCAATTATTGTCACCTTGGGGTATGCGGATCATAACATGTAATAGGTGCATATAACTTGCAAGATAGGATCAAGAACACACATATATTCATGAAAACATAATAGGTTCAAATCTGAAATCATGGCACTTGAGCCCTAGTGGCAAGCATTAAGCATAGCAAAGTCATAACAACATCGATCTCGGAACATAGTGGATACTAGGGATCAAGCCCTAACAAAACTAACTCGATTACATGATAAATCTCATCCAACCCCATCGCTGTCCAGCAAGCCTACGAAAGAATTACTCACTCCCGGCAGTAGATGATGATGATAGCGTTGAATCCCCCTCTCCGGGGCCCGAACGGACTCCAGATCAGCCCTCTCGATGAAGAACAGGAGGTGACGGTGGCTCTGGGTCGTAAAACGCGATGAATCCTTCCCTTTGATTTTTCTTGGTGAATAGGAATATATGCAGTTGGAATTAGGGTTGCCGGAGCTCCAGGGGACCCACAAGTTCATAGGGCGCGCCCTAGGGGGGTGGGCGCGCTCCCTGAGCTTGTGGCTCCAGGGTGGCCCCCCTCTAGTATATTTTTCCACCAGTATTTTTAATATTTTCCATACAAATTCTTCCTAAAATTTTAGGTCAATCCGAGAACTTTGATTTCTGCACAAAAACAACACCATGGCAATTATGCTGAAACAATGTCAATCCGGGTTAGTTTCATTCAAATCATGCAAATTAGAGTCCAAAACAAGAGCAAAAGTGTTTGGAAAAGTAGATATGACGGAAACATATCAACTCCCCCAAGCTTAACTCATTGCTTGTCCTCTAGCAATTCATTTGACAAACTGAAAGTGACAAAGAATTTTTGTACAAACTCTGTTTGATCTTGTTGTTGCAAATATGTCTAGCCAATGTTTAGGTTTTCAACAAAGATTATGAACTAACCATATTCACAATAACATTTAGGTATCTCATTTACTCATATCAATGACATAATCAACTAGCGAGCAATAATAAGATATTTCGGATGACAAATCTTTTTCAAAATAATCATGATATAATATGAAAATGGTATATCGCTAGCCCTTTCTGAGACCACAAAACATAAATTTAGAGCACCCGTGAAGTTAAAGCACTGACTAGACATTGTAATTCATGGTAAAAGAGATCCAGTGACACTCATACTCAACAACAACTAAACACAAAGCATAAAAATGACAATAATGCTCTCCAGCTGGTGCTTTTAATGAGAAGATGATGACTCAATAATAAAAGTAAATAGATAGGCCCTTTACAGAGGGAAGCAGGGATTTGTAGAGGTGCCAGAGCTCGAAGTTTTTAAAACAGAGATGAATATAATTTTGAGAGGTATACTTTCATTGTCAACATAGCAACTGAGAGTTTTCAACATCTTCCATGCTAGACACATTATAGGCGGTTCCCAAACAGAAAGGTAAAGTTTTACTCCCCCTCAACCAACAAACACAAGCCATGGCTAGCCGAATCCTCGGATTGCCCTCCATACCAACAACAGTCCAGGGGAGTTTTGTTTCATTATTATATTTTGGTTTTGATCATAGGACTGCGCATCCCAATTACCAGCCGCTTTCTCGTGAATGACAAGCGAATAAACACTCATCGTGAGAATAACCCACCTAGCATGGAAGGTGTTGACCGCCCCTTGTCGCTTCATGAGAGATTTGGGCATACAAAACAGATTATTATTTGAACATTTAGAGTTTGGCACATGCAAATTTACTTGGAACGGCAGGTAGATACCACATATAAGTAGGTAAGGTAGACTCATATGGAATAACTTTGCCTACCGGAGAGCGACAATGATCATAAGCATGCATTGAGATTAATCAACATTGAATACGAGCATGAGTAGGATATAAAACACCATGAACATAAATATCATAGAGGCTTTGTTGGTTTTGATTCAACTACATGCGTGAACATGTGCCAAGTCAAGCCACTTGAATCATTCAGAGGATCATACCATCCTATCATACTACATCATAACCATTCTAAATGCATGTTGACACTCAAGACAAAACATTATCCACTACTAGATATTTAAGCATGGCATGATTAACTATGATCTCTAATTGTCATTGCAAACAGTTTATTCATAATAGGCTGAATCAAGAACGATGGGCTTATCATATTTACAAAAACAAAATAGTTTGAGTTCAGACTAGCTTTTCTTTATCTCAATTAATTCATCAAATTTCGTCATGATTGCCTTTCACTTGCAAGACCGTACGATGTGAATAATAATAATAATAATAATAATAATAATAATAATAATAATAATAATAATAATAATAGTGCACGTGTCATGGACTAAGCTAGAATCCGCAAACATTTATTCAAAGGAGAAGACAAGGTAATATTGGCTCTTTGTTAGATCAACAATAATGCATAAGCCACTCAACATTTTCATCGTGGTCTTCTCCTTACGAACCAATGAAAAGAAAAAACTTCAAAGAAACACACTAAAATATTTTTGGAGTTTTTGTTTTCCTGAAGAAGGCGAAATGAAAGAAAAACGAAAACGAGAAAAACTATATACACAGGAAAGCTCCCAACAAGCAAAAGAAGAATGAGAAATCTTTTTGGGCTTTCTTTTAATATTGCAAACTACTAAGTGAATAAAACAGAAAGAAAAACTAAAAGAAACAAGAAATATTTTTGGGTTTTCGCTATTTTTAAAACACACGAGAAGAAAGGAAAATAAAACTAACATGGATTATACAATGAAAAAGGATGAACACTGACAACTGGAATGAATGTGTGATGCATGAATGTAATGTCACTGAGAAATACATACTCCCCCAAGCTTAGGCTTTTGGTCTATGGCCACGGCTGGCTTGGATGCACTACAAAAAAACACTTTCGTGATGATACGTGTTTGTCACAGTAGGTCGCGTTTTTTGTCATGCATGTACATCCATGACGATTTTATGACAGAATCAATATAGTCATACCTGTGATGTCGTAGAAGTGTTCCATGACATTACCAAAATTATCATCACGGAAGTGTCCACTTTCATGATGATAAATCACGCATCACAGAAATGCTTTCGTCAAGGGTGACCGACACGTGGCATCCACCATAACGGAACGCCGTTCAGCTATCGGGGTGGGTTTTGGATCCGATAACCCATTAACAGCCCCGACCAATGGGGATTTTCCATGTGTAAAATCATCATTGGCTGGAGGAAACACGTGTCGGCTCATCGTTGGACAGATGTCATCCACTCATTGGACGGAAGGTGCCTATGATACGTCGACACGTGGCACGGCCCAACAGAGGCCCATTCCTGTGAAAAGGCTGGCCCGTTTGACTTGGTCAAAAGGTGGCGGGCCGGCCCATGGAAAGCTTGTTAACGGTTTGTTCGCATATAGCCCATTTACAGCCCGCTAACCCAAGGCCCATTACGCCCTATCCGAATTAGGCCCAGTAGCGTCATCTGGGCCATCCAATATGATTCCACCCCGTTTTCACTTCTGGCGCATGTATGGCCCATGACGTCTTTCGGCCCATATGAGGCCCTATGTAACTCTTGGCCTATTAATGGCCCATGGTGAAACTGGCCCGTAATGAACAGTGTATCACTTTACACCCATTAACGGCCCGTGGTGAAACTGGCCCGTAATGAACAGTGTATCACTTTATACCCATTAACGGCCCGTTATTCCGTTGGGCTGTTTCCAGCCCATGTTATCTTTCGGCCTTCTCAGAGCCCATTTATTCTTAGGCTCATTTCCAGCATTCGTTTACTTACGGCCCGTTACTGTCATTTTCTGCTTGTGGGCCAAATTCAGCCCGTGGTTACAGTCGGCCCGTTTGTGGTCCGTTAATATGTTGGGTCGTTTTCATAGCGTCATCAAATATGGCCTATTAACGATGGCTCGTTATGGTCGGCACATGAATGGACGATTCCAACTCTAGCCCGTTTACGGCCATAATGCGGTCTGTTTGGCCCATGTTTGGCCAATCGATCATACGACCCGTATAAGGCCCATTGATGATACGTCACGCAGAAGGCCCATTGTTTCTACGGCCCGTAGAAGGCCCATTGTTTCTACGGCCCGTAGAAGGCCCACTGTTTCTACGGCCAGTAGGAGGCCCAGTGTCACTACAGTAAATATTAGCCCATGGTTATTGTGGCCTAGTTTTCAAAAATAGGTTATTGCAGCCACTAGCTAACCGCGGAAAAAGAACTGCAATGACTACAAGCAAACAAATAAACAAGACAACAAGGAAATAAATAAGCAAGCAACTAACGCTAGGCTATCACGGCTATTACACATATTACATCCACTGGGCATCAAAGTTCGCCACCAGTGCAAATATAGGGAACAAAGCAGCATATCATATACACTGGTTGTCAAAGTTGGCGACCAACGCAAATAAACGCCGTAGAAAAACAAATCCAGAACTAAAACCACTTCAGAAGATCTCAAGAAACAATATCCTGGGTACCCATAATGCTGGCAAGATGCTTAGCAAGCTTATTAACTTTCTCTTGTTTGGCACTTAAATCCTCCAGCGCTTGTTGTTGCACCAGAAAATATGCATCTGAATTTTGCAGGGACTTCCTCAGTCCTTCAGCTTCTTGTCGCAGCACATCTGATCGATGTCTTTCAACTTGAAGTTGAGACTCAAGAAGACAAACTGATTCAGGCAGCGAGTTCGAAGAGCTTGTGCCAGCAGTAGTGGCCAGTAACTCGAACACTACATCATGACAGGACTTTTGGGTTCCCTCACTGTCGTCAAGATAGTTTTTATTAGCTTTCTTGGAGACCAACAGGGATGTCTCACTATCTTGAACCTTATCTGCATTACTTCCTTTACCATTGGATAACGTGGTACTGTTCTCCAATATTTTGTCCGCATTCTAAAAGAGAAACAAGCAGACACATCACATGTTTACCATGTTGTATATGAAACTCATTTTGGTAAATGAGTTCAGTAGTAAAGTGGACAGGATAACAGCATGAAACAAACATATATCTATGTACCATGGTCACTTTATGGTCTATATCATTCTAGTTTTTATTGCCAAATCAAGATAGAGACACAATTCAAATAATATTTGTTCAAGACAAAGCAGAATAGACAAAATATAAGTGTGGGTAACTATAGAGCAATAACAACACTTGTAATGTGCATGACATGAGAACATAACTGTTTATTCAATTGAAACTGGAATCAACATAGAGCAGGTTACAACAGCAAACCAGTTAAAGAAACAGGTTTAAAACATACCTGTTGCGCCATTGGAGTTTCAATTCCATCCTTAAAATTTGAAAATAGTTGGTATGAGTAAATACAGTAATGCAAGAGCAAAGGAGTATGAACCATAGCTACAGAACCTGACCTGAGAACAAATCTTCTTCTCCTTTAAGCGTTGAGTTGAGATTCGGAGTGGTGGTCCTCGTGCTTTGGGCACTGCAGTTCCCTTACTAACTACTCGTGTTTGGGTGCTCTGTGGTGGAGATGGTGCTGTGTCAACTGGAACTAGGTTACTATCTGCCGGGGTTGGGGTTAGAAGGGGTGTAGCTGGTTCTCTGTCCAACTAGGTAGGGGTACAATCTACGAGAGTCTGGGTTATGTGTGGTGGATCTGGTCCTTGGGCAAGTATAACCGTGGTTCTATCTGCATCAACTGGTAGCACTATCTTTTCTGAAGGTCGTGTTGTTACTCCCTTAGATACTGCCATCACGCTCTCCAATTCAAATGGCTGATAAACAAGAAAAGTAATTGAAAGTATAGACATTGTATGATAGACAGGTGCAATGGATAGTGGGGAATAAAAGAGGGCATGAAATAATTCATATTTATGCTGTCTAACCAAACAGGATAGCATGACACAATTTCACATATATGATGTCTAACTAAACAGGATAGCATGACACAATTTCACATTATGATGGCTAACTTAAAAAGATGGAAAGACATAGTTCAAAATATGAGACTAGGTAAATAGGATGACATGACATAACTATATAATGTGTTTATTAAATAGGTTGGCATGCCATAATTCACATACATTCACGGATAGAATGCCATAATTCAAAATATGATGACTGTAAACACTAAACAGGATGAGATGATATAACTATATGATGTCTTTATTAAATGGGTTGCCATGCCATAATTCAGATAGATGATGTGTATGTACTATGTAAACATGATGGCATGATATAATTCAAATATATGATTTATATAGTAAGCAAGTAAGTAGATGGCAATCCATATATGATGTAAAAACTAAGCAATGCAAGACAACATGCATGACATGGGTAATATAACCCTGCCAAGTTTGAGCATAGACCTCAGGGGGGAAATAGGACTGGTCATCAGTCTCTGAATCCTCCTCTGAGGAGCTCTCTGTAACCAGCAAGATGTCTGCTCAGCAGGTAGCATTGTCTGCTCTGAATACCTTGTTTTCACTCCAGATACTTCCATCACCGCTTCAAATGGCTGATGCACAGGAAGAGTAGTTGAATATACAAACTTTGTCGACAAATGGAACACGTAATACAAAAAATGATAGCATGATATAATTCACATACATGATGATTGGCTAAACAGCATGGCATTGCATAATTCACATATATAATGCCTTTGCAACAAGATAGCATTGTATAATTCACATATATAATGTCTTGCAACAAGATGGCAATGCATAATTCACATATATGGTAATTAGACACCGAATAGGTGGCATTCACACAAAGCATGTCTAAACTAATCAAATGACATAGCAATGTGAGACACCATACGCACGATATGAGCAACATAACCCTGCCAAGTTAGAGCATACACCTCAGGGGGGGATAGGACTGGTCATCTGTCTCTGAATCCTCCTCTGAGGAGCTATCCGTAACCAGCGAGATATGCGCTTCGTCAGATAGCATAGTCTGCTCTGAAGACCTTGTTTTCACTCCAGAATTTGCCATCACTGTGTCAAATGGCTGATGCACACGAAGAGCAGTTGAATGTACTAACATTGTTGACAAATGTAATATGTAACAAAAAAAGGATGGCCTGATATAATTTACATATAAGATGACTGGCTAAGCAGGATGGCATTGCAAAATTCACATATGTGATGCCTGGCTAAACAAGATGGCGTTGCATAATTCACATAAACGATGAATAAACTAAACAGATGGCATTCGCACAAAGGATGTCTAAACTAAGCAGATGACATATTTGATGTATAAAGTAAGCAATGCAAGACACCATATGCATGATATAACCAACATCAGCATGCCAAGTTAGAGCGAAGACCTCAGGGGGTAAATAGGAGTTGTCCTCTCCTTCTGAATCCCCCTCAGAACAGATATCTTCCTCTCGATTACAATCTGAAATGCGTGGAGGGGGGGCTGCCTTTGCGCCTACCATGGAGCGACGTCTGCATGAAATTTTATTGCCACACAAGGCTCGTCTCTTTTGCTCTACATGTTCAGTTCCATTGTTTACAATAACTGTCATGCATAGGAATAAAACATAGTGAGATTATGTAAGGAGTGCATGCAGAAATCCAGAGTGATGGTAGCAACCTGTGGATAGCCAACAATAGCAGGTAGATAACGGCTTCAGTTAAAAAATACAGATAATGGCTTCTTGATACGTCTCCAACATATCTATAATTTTTGATTGCTCCATGCTATATTATCTACTGTTTTGGACATTATTGGGCTTTATTATCCACTTTTATATTATTTTTGGGACTAACCTATTAACCGGAGGCCCAACCCAGAATTGTTGTTTTTGCCTGTTTTAGGGTGTCGAAGAAAAGGAATATCAAACGGAGTCCAAACGAAATGAGACCTTTAGTAACGTGATTTTCTCAACGAACAAGACCCGGGAGACTTGGACCCTATGTCAAGAAAGAAAAGAGGAGGCCACGAGGTAGGGGGGCGTGCCTACCCCCCCCAGGCGCGCCCTCCACCCTCGTGGGCCCCCTGTTGCTCCACCAACGTACTCCTTCCTCCTATATATACCTATGTACCCCCAAACAATCAGATACGGAGCCAAAACCCTAATTCCACCGCCGCAACTTTCTGTATCCACAAGATCCCATCTTGGGGCCTGTTCCGGAGCTCCGCCGGAGGGGGCATCGATCACGGAGGGCTTCTACATCAACACCATAGCCCCTCCGATGAAGTGTGAGTAGTTCACCTCAGACCTACAGGTCCATAGTTAGTAGCTAGATGGCTTCTTCCTCTCTTTTTGGATCTCAATACAATGTTCTCCCCCTCTCTTGTGGAGATCTATTCGATGTAATCTTCTTTTTGCGGTGTGTTTGTTGAGACCGATGAATTCTGGGTTTATGATCAAGTCTATCTATGAATAATATTTGAATCTTTTCTGAATTCTTTTATGTATGATTGGTTATCTTTGCAAGTCTCTTCGAATTATCAGTTTGGTTTGGCCTACTAGATTGATCTTTCTTGCAATGGGAGAAGTGCTTAGCTTTGGGTTCAATCTTGCGGTGTCCTTTCCCGGTGATAGTAGGGGCAGCAAGGCACGCAATGTATTGTTGCCATCGAGGATAACAAGATGGGGTTTTCTTCATATTGCATGAGTCTATCCCTCTACATCATGTCATCTTGCTTAAGGCGTTACTCTGTTTTTAACTTAATACTCTAGATGCATGCTGGATAGCGGTCGATGAGTGGAGTAAGAGTAGTAGATGCAGGCAGAAGTCGGTCTACTTGTCTCGGACGTGATGCCTATGTACATGATCATACCTAGATATTCTCATAACTATGCTCAATTCTGTCAATTGCTCAACAGTAATTTGTTCACCCACCGTAGAATACTTATGCTCTCGAGAGAAGCCACTAGTGAAACCTATGGCCCCCGGGTCTATCTGTTGGGGAACGTAGTAATTTCAAAAAATTCCTACGCACACGCAAGATCATGGTGATGCATAGCATCGAGAGGGGAGAGTGTTGTCTACGTACCCTCGTAGACCGTAAGCGGAAGCGTTATATCAACGTGGTTGATGTAGTCGTACGTCTTCACGATCCGACCGATCCAAGTACCGAAAGCACGTTACCTCCGAGTTCTGCACACGTTCAGCTCGATGACGTCCCCGCCTTCTCGATCCAGCAAGAGGGGCGAAGTAGTAGATGAGTTCCGGCAGCACGACGGCGTGGTGACGGTGTTGGTGAAGAACAATCTTTGCAGGGCTTCGCTTAAGCACTACAAAAACTATGACAGAGGATAAACTAGAGGGGACGGGGTTGCCGGCACACGACTTGGTGTTTCTTGATTTGTCTTTGGTGCTAGCCCTGCCCCTCTATTTATATGTTGAGCCCTGGGGTTGAAACTTGGAGCAAAAGCCTCCTCAAAGTCGGTTTTGCCCGAAAGGCAAGAGTCCCACTCGGACTCCAGGACCAAACGCCACAGTCCTTGGCGTCTAGCCCAGATGCCATGGGACTCGGCGTTTGGCCCTGGGCCAGATGCCAGGGTCTCCGGCGTTTGCCCCCCTGGCCTCCGCAAAACTCCTTTTGCACCGACTTATAGCCCTGTGGGCCTGACCCCTTGGCCTAACCATATCATCCAATATATGAATCTTTACCTCCGGACCATTTTGGAGCTCCTCGTCATGTCCGTGATCTCATCCGGGACTCCGAACAACATTCGTTCACCAACATACATAACTCATATAATACTATATCGTCAACGAACGTTAAGCGTGCGGACCCTACGGGTTCGAGAACTATGTAGACATGACCGAGACACCTCTCTGGTCAATAACCAATAGCGGGACCTGGATGCCCATATTGGCTCCTACATATTCTACGAAGATCTTTATCGGTCAGACTGCATAACAACATACGTTGTTCCCTTTGTCATCGGTATGTTACTTGCCCGAGATTCGATCGTCGGTATCTCAATACCTAGTTCAATCTCGTTACCGACAAGTTTCTTTAATCATTCCATAATACATCATCCCGCAACTAACTCATTAGTTGCAATGCTTGCAAGGCTTATAGTGATGTGCATTACCGAGTGGGCCCAGAGATACCTCTCCGACAATCTGAGTGACAAATCCTAATCTCGAAATACGCCAACCCAACAAGTACCTTCGGAGACACCTATAGAGCACCTTTATAATCACCCAGTTACATTGTGACGTTTGATGGCACATAAAGTGTTCCTCCGGTAAACGGGAGTTGCATAATCTCATAGTTATAGGAACATGTATAAGTCATGAAGAAAGCAATAGCAACAAACTAAACGATCAAGTGCTAAGCTAACGGAATGGGTCAAGTCAATCACATCATTCTCCTAATGATGTGATCCCGTTAATCAAATGACAACTCATGTCTATGGTTAGGAAACTTAACCATCTTTGATCAACGAGCTAGTCAAGTAGAGGCATACTAGTGACACTCTGTTTGTCTATGTATTCACACATGTATTATGTTTCCGGTTAATACAATTCTAGCATGAATAATAAACATTTATCATGAAATAAGGAAATAAATAATAACTTTATTATTGCCTCTAGGGCATATTTCCTTCAGTCTCCCACTTGCACTAGAGTCAATAATCTAGATCACATCTCCATGTGATTTAACATCAATAGTTCACATCTTTATGTGGTTAACACCCATAGTTCACATCAATATGTGACCAACACCCAAAGGGTTTACTAGAGTCAGTAATCTAGTTCACATCGCTATGTGATTAACACCCAAAGAGTACTAAGGTGTGATCATGTTTTGCTTGTGTGATAATTTTAGTCAATGGGTCTGTCACATTCAGATCCGTAAGTATTTTGCAAATTTCTATGTCTACAATGCTCTGCACGGAGCTACCCTAGCTAATAGTTCCCACTTTCAATATGTATCCAGATTAAGACTTAGAGTCATCTGGATCAGTGTCAAAACTTGCATCGAAGTAACCCTTTTACGATGAACCTTTTGTCACCTCCATAATCGAGAAACGTATCCTTATTCCACTAAGGATAATTTTGACCGCTGTCCAGTGATCTACTCCTAGATCACTATTGTACTCCCTTGCCAAACTCAGTGTAGGGTATACAATAGATCTGGCACACAGCATGGCATACTTTATAGAACCTATGGTTGAGGCATAGGGAATGACTTTCATTCTCTTTCTATCTTCTGCCGTGGTCGGGCTTTGAGTCTTACTCAATTTCACACATTGTAACACAGGCAAGAACTCTTTCTATGACTGTTCCATTTTGAACTACTTCAAAATCTTGTCAAGGTATGTACTCATTGAAAAACTTATCAAGCGTCTTGATCTATCTCTATAGATCTTGATGCTCAATATGTAAGCAGCTTCACCGAGGTCTTTCTTTGAAAAACTCCTTTCAAATACTCCTTTATGCTTTACAGAGAATTCTACATTATTTCTGATCAACAATATGTCATCCACATATACTTATCAGAAATGTTGTAGTGCTCCCACTCACTTTCTTGTAAATACAGGCTTCATCGCAAGTCTGTATAAAACTATATACTTTGATCATCTCATCAAAGCGCATATTCCAACTCCGAGATGCTTGCACCAGTCCACAGATGGATCGCTGGTGCTTGCACATTTTGTTAGCACCTTTAGGATTGACAAAACCTTCTGGTTGCATCATATACAACTCTTCATAAATAAATCCATTAAGGAATGCAGTTTTGTTTATCCATTTGCCACATTTCATAAAATGTGGCAATTGCTAACATGATTCGGACAGACTTAAGCATAGATACGAGTGAGAAACTCTCATCGTAGTCAACACCTTGAACTTGTCGAAAACCTTTTTGCGACAATTCTAGCTTTGTAGATAGTAACACTACTATCAGCGTCCGTCTTCCTCTTGAAGATCCATTTATTTTCTATGTCTTGCCGATCAATGGGCAAGTCAACCAAAGTCCACACTTTGTTCTCATACATGGATCCCATCTCAGATTTCAAGGCCTCAAGCCATTTTGCGGAATCTGGGCTCATCATCGCTTCCTCATAGTTTGTAGGTTCGTCATGGTCAATTAACATGACCTCTAGAACAGGATTACCGTACCACTCTGGTGCGGATCTCACTCTGGTTTACCTATGAGGTTCGGTAGTAACTTGATCTGAAGTTACATGATCATCATCATTAGCTTCCTCACTAATTGGTGTAGTAGTCACAGGAACAGATTTCTGTGATGAACTACTTTCCAATAAGGGAGCAGGTACAGTTACCTCATCTAGTTCTACTTTCCTCCCACTCACTTCTTTTGAGAGAAACTCCTTCTCTAGAAAGGATCCATTCTTAGCAACGAATGTCTTGCCTTCGGATCTGTGATAGAAGGTGTACCCAACAGTCTCCTTTGGGTATCCTATGAAGACACATTTCTCTGATTTGGGTTCAAGCTTATCAGGTTGAAGATTTTTCACATAAGCATCGCAGCCCCAAACTTTAAGAAATGACAACTTTGGTTTCTTGCCAAACCACAGTTCATAAGGCGTTGTCTCAACGGATTTCGATAGTGCCCTATTTAACGTGAATGTAGCTGTCTCTAATGCATAACCCCAAAACGATAGCGGTAAATCAGTAAGAGACATCATAGATCGCACCATATCTAGTAAAGTATGGTTACGATGTTCAGACACACCATTACACGGTGGTGTTCCAGGTGGCGTGAGTAGTGAAACTATTTCACATTGTTTTAACTGAAGGCCAAAATCGTAACTCAAATATTTTACTTCTGCGATCAAATCGTAGAAACTTTTATTTTTTGTTACGATGATTCTCCATTTCGCTCTGAAATTCTTTGAACTTTTCAAATGTTTCAGACTTGTGTTTCATCAAGTAGTTATACTCATATCTGCTCAAATCATCTGTGAAGATTAGAAAATAATGATACCTGCCGCGAGCCTCAATATTCATCGGACCACATACATCAGTATGTATGATTTCCAACAAATCTGTTGCTCGCTCCATTGTTTCGGAGAACGGAGTCTTAGTCATCTTGCCCATGAGGCATGGTTCGGAGAACGGAGTCTTAGTCATAATCAAGTGATTCCAAAAGCCTATCAGCATGGATTTTCATCATGCACTTTACACCAATATGACCTAAACGGCAGTGCCACAAATTTTTTGCACTATCAATTTTAACTTTGCATATTTTGGCTTCAATATTATGAAAATGTGTATCACCACGATCGAGATCCAACAAACCATTTTCATTGGGTGTATGACCATAGAAGGTTTTATTCATGCAAACAGAACAACAATTATTCTCTAACTTACATGAATACCCGTATTGCAATAAACATGATCCAATCATATTCATGCTCAACGCAAACACTAAATAACATTTATTTTAGGCTTAAAATCCCGAAAGTATAGGGAGTGTACGATGATGATCATATCAATCTTGGAACCACTTCCAACACACATCGTCACTTCACCCTTAACTAGTCTTTGTTCATTCTGCAAATCCCGTTTCGAGTTACTAATCTTAGCAACTAAACAAGTATCAAATATAGAGGGGTTGCTATAAACACTAGTAAAGTACACATCAATAACATGTATATCAAATATACCTTAGCTCACTTTGCCATCCTTCTTATCCGCCAAATACTTGGGGCAGTTCCGCTTCCAGTGACCAGTCCCTTTGCAGTAGAAGCACTTAGTCTCAGGCTTAGGTCCAGACTTGGGCTTCTTCACTTGAGCAACAACTTGCTTGCCATTCTTCTTGAATTTCCCCTTTCTTCCCTTTGTCCCTTTACTTGAAACTAGTGGTTTTGTTTACCATCAACACTTGATGCTTTTCTTGATTTCTACCTTCGTCGATTTCAGCATCACGAAGAGCTTGGGAATTGTTTCCATTATCCCTTGCATATTATAGTTCATCACGAAGTTCTACTAACTTGGTGATGGTGACTAGAGAATTCTGTCAATCACTATTTTATCTGGAAGATTAACTCCCACTTGATTCAAGCGATTGTAGTGCCCAGACAATCTGAGCACATGCTCACTACTTGAGCTATTCTCCTCCATATATAGAACTTGTTGGAGACTTTATATCTCTCAACTCGGGTATTTGCTTGAAATATTAACTTCAACTCCTGGAATATCTCATATGGTCCATGACGTTCAAAACATCTTTGAAGTCCCGATTCTAAGCCGTTAAGCATGGTGCACTAAACTATCAAGTAGTCATCATATTGAGCTAGCCAAACGTTCATAATGTCTGCATCTGCTCCTGCAATAGGTCTGTCACCTAGCGGTGCATCAAGGACATAATTCGCCTGTGCATCAATGAGGATAATCCTCAGATCACAGATCCAATCCGCATCATTGCTACTAACATATTTCAATTTAGTTTTCTCTAGGAACATATCAACAATAAAACAGGGGAGCTAAACGCGAGCTATTGATCTACAACATAGATATGCTAATACTACCATGACTAAGTTCACGATAAATTTAAGTTTAGTTAATCATATTTAAGAACTCCCACTTAGATAGACATCCCTCTAATCCTCTAAGTGATCACGTGATCCATATCAACTAAACCATGTCCGATCATCACGTGAGATGGAGTAGTTTCAATGGTGAACATCAATATGTTGATCATATCTACTATATGATTCACACTCGACCTTTCGATCTCCGCGTTCCGAGGCCATATCTGTTATATGCTAGGCTCGTCAAGTTTAACCTGAGTATTTCGTGTGTGCAACTGTTTTGCACCCGTTGTATTTGAACGTAGAGCCTATCACACCCGATCATCACGTGGTGTATCAGCACGAAGAACTTTTGCAACGGTGCATACTCAGGGAGAATACTTATACTTTGATAATTTAGTGAGAGATCATCTTATAATGCTTCTGTCAATCAAGGCAAGATAAGATGCATAAAAAGATAAACATCACATGCAATCGATATAAGTGATATGATATGGCCATCATCATCTTGTGCTTGTGATCTCCATCTCCGAAGCACTGTCATGATCACCATCGTCACCGGCGCAACACCTTGATCTCCATCGTAGCATCATTGTCGTCTCGCCAATCTTATGCTTCTACGACTATCGCTATTGCTTAGTGATAAAGTAAAGCATTACACGGAGATTGCATTGCATACAATAAAGCGACAACCATATGGCTCCTGCCAGTTGCCGATAACTCGGTTACAAAACATGATCATCTCATACAATAAAATTTAGCATCATGCCTTGACCATATCACATCACAACATGCCCTGCAAAAACAAGTTATACGTCCTTTACTTTGTTGTTGCAAATTTTACGTGGCTGCTACGGGCTTAGCAAGAACCATTCTTACCTACGCATCAAAACCACAATGATAGTTTGTCAAGTTGGTGCTGTTTTAACCTTCGCAAGGACCGGGCGTAGCCACACTCGGTTCAACTAAAGTTGGAGAAACTGACACCCACCAGCCACCTGTGTGCAAAGCACATCGGCAGAACCAGTCTCGCGTAAGCGTACGCGTAATGTCGGTCCGGGCCGCTTCATCCAACAATACCGCCGAACCAAAGTATGACATGCTGGTAAGCAGTATGACTTATATCGCCCACAACTCACTTGTGTTCTACTCGTGCATATGCCATCTACGCATAAAACCTGGCTCGGATGCCACTGTTGGGGAACGTAGTAATTTCAAAAAAATTCCTATGCACATGCAAGATCATGGTGATGCATAGCAACGAGAGGGGAGAGTGTTGTTACGTACCCTCGTAGAGCATAAGTGAAAGTGTTATACCAACGCGGTTGATGTAGTCATACGTCTTTACGATCCGACCGATCCAAGTACCGAAAGCACGGCACCTCCGAGTTCTGCACACGTTTAGCTCGATGACGTCCCCGCCTTCTCGATCTAGCAAGAGGGGCGAAGTAGTAGACGAGTTCCGGTAGCACGACGGTGTGGTGACGGTGTTGGTGAAGAACAATCTTCGTAGGGCTTCGCTTAAGCACTACGAAAACTATGACGGAGGATAAACTAGAGGGGACGGGGTTGCCGGCACACGACTTGGTGTTTCTTGATTTATCTTTGGTGCTAGCCCTGCCCCGTTATTTATATGTTGAGCCCTGGGGTCGAAACTTGGAGCAAAAGCCTCCTCAAAGTCGGTTTTGCCCGAAAGGCAAGAGTCCCACTCGGACTCCAGGACCAAACGCCACAATCCTTGGCATCTGGGCCAAACGCCATGGGCCTCGGTGTTTGGCCCTGGGCCAGACGCCAAGGTCTCCGGCGTTTGGCCCCCTGGCCTCCGCAAAACTCCTTTTGCACCGACTTATAGCCCTGTGGGCCTGACACCTTGGCCTAACCATATCATCCAATATATGAATCTTTACCTCCGGACCATTCCGGAGCTCCACGTCATGTCCGTGATCTCATCCGGGACTCCGAACAACATTCGATCACCAACATAAGTAAGATCTAAAAGTTATTGATGTGTCCCCTATTAAATATTTGTTTTGCAACATGAATCTTGATAATGATGGGACTGAATATGATCCACCTTTACCTAGAAGGCATTCCAAGAATTCGGAATTTGTTGATCTTGATGCTAAATTGATAAAAGTGGGATTGAAGAAATTAAAACCCTAGATGTTGCTAAACCCACTATTATGGATTTCAAGGAATTTAACTATGAAAATTGCTCTTTGATTGATTGTATTTCCTTGTTGCAATCTATGCTAAATTCTTCTCACGCTTATAGTAAAAATAAAGCATTTACTAAACATATCGTTGATGCCTTGATGCAATCTTCTGAAGAAAAACTTGAATTGGAAGTTTCTATCCCTAGAAAACTTTATGATGAGTGGGAACCAACTATTAAAATTAAAATTAAAGATCATGAATGCTATGATTTATGTGATTTGGGTGCTAGTGTTTCCATGATTCCAAAGACTTTGTGTGATTTGTTAGGTCTCCGTGATTTTGATGATTGCTCTCTAAACTTGCACCTTGCGGATTACACTATTAAGAAACCTATGGGAAGAATTAATGATGTTCTTATTGTTGCAAATATGAATTATGTGCCCGTAAATTTTATTGTTCTTGACATAGATTGCAATCCTTCATGTCCTATTATTCTTGGTAGACATTTCCTTAGAACGATTGGTGCAATTATTGATATGAAGGAAGGAAATATTAGATTCCAATTTCCATTAAGGAATGGCATGGAACACTTTCCTAGAAATAAAAGTAAATTACCTTATGAATCTATTATGAGAGCCACTTATGGATTTCCTACCAAAGATGGCAATGCCTAGATCTATTCTTGCTTGTTATGCCTAGCTAGGGGCGTTAAACGATAGCGCTTGTTGGGAGGCAACCCAATTTTATTTTTATTCCTTGCTTTTTGCTCCTGTTTAGTAATAAATAATTTATCTAGCCTCTGTTTTGGGTGTGTTTTTTGTGTTTAATTAGTGTTTGTGCCAAGTAGAACCGTTGGGAAGACTTGGGGAAAGTCTTGTTGAACTTGCTGTAAAAAACAGAAACTTTAGCGCTCACGAGAACTGCTGTCATTTTTATTTGGAAAGTGACATTTAGTTAATTCTTTTTGAAGATGATTAATAGATAAATTCCTCACGTCCAGCAATTTATTTTAGATTTTTTGGGGTTTCAGATGTTGCGCTAGCTACAGATTACTACAGACTGTTCTGTTTTTGACAGATTCTGTTTTTCGTGTGTTGTTTGCTTATTTTGATGAATCTATGGCTATTAAAATAGTTTATAAACCATAGAGAAGTTGTAATACAGTAGTTTTAACACCAATATAAATAAATAATGTGTTCATTACAGTACCTTGAAGTGGTCTTTTATTTTCTTTCGCTAACGGAGCTCACGAGATTTTTTACTTTAAGTTTTGTGTTGTGAAGTTTCCAAGTTTTGGGTGAAGATTTGATAGATTATGGAACAAGGAGTGGCAAGAGACTAAGCTTGGGGATGCCATGGCACCCCCAAGATAATCTAAGGACACCTAAAAGCCAAAGCTTTGGGATGCCCCGGAAGGCATCCCCTCTTTCGTCTACTTCTATCGGTAACTTTACTTGGAGCTATATTTTTATTCGCCACATGATATGTGTTTTACTTGGAGCGTCTTGTATGATTTGAGTCTTTTCTTGTTAGTTTACCACAATCATCCTTGCTGTACACACCTTTTGAGAGAGCCATACATGATTTGGAATTTGTTAGAATACTCTATGTGCTTCGCTTATATCTTTTGAGTTATATAGTTTTGCTCTAGTGCTTCACTTATATCTTTTAGAGCACGGTGGTGGATTTGTTTTATAGAAACTATTGACCTCTCATGCCTCACTTAGATTATTTTGAGAGTCTTAATAGCATGGTTATTTCCTTAAAATCCTAATATGCTAGGTATTCAAAGCTAGTAAAATTTTCTTAAGAATGTTTTGAATACTAAGAGATGTTTGATGCTTAATGATTGTTTTGTGATATGGAGGTAATAATATCAAAGTCGTGCTAGTTGAGTAGTTGTGAAATTGAGAAGTACTTGTGTTGAAGTTTGCAAGTCCCGTAGCATGCACGTATGGTAAACGTTATGCAACAAATTTGAAACATGAGGTGTTATTTGATTGTCTTCCTTATGAGTGGCAGTCGGGGACGAGCGATGGTCTTTTCCTACCAATCTATCCCCCTAGGAGCATGCGCGTAGTACCGAGGTTTTTGATGACTTGTAGATTTTTGCAATAAGTATGTGAGTTCTTTATGACTAATGTTGAGTCCATGGATTATACGCACTCTCACCCTTCCATCCTTGCTAGCCTCTTCAGTACCGTGCATTGCCCTTTCTCACATTGAGAGTTGGCGCAAACTTTGCCGGTGCATGCAAACCCTGTGATATGATACGCTCTTTCACACATAAACCTCCATATATCTTTCTCAAAACAGCCACCATACCTACCTATTATGGCATTTCCATAGCCATTCCGAGATATATTGCCATGCAACTTTCCATCATTCCATTCATCATGACACATTCATTATTGTCATATTGCTTAGCATGATCATGTAGTTGACATAGTATTTGTGGCAAAGCCACCATTCATAATTCTTTCATACATGTCACTCTTGGTCTATTGCATATCCCGGTACACCGCCGGAGGCATTCATATAGAGTCATCTTTTGTTCTAGTATCGAGTTGTAATCATTGAGTTGTAAATAAATAGAAGTGCGACGATCATCATTTTCTAGAGCATTGTCCCAAGTGAGGAATAAAAAAAAGGAGAAAGGCCATAAAAAAGAGAAGGCCCAAAAAATGATGAGAGAAAAAGAGAGAAGGGACAATGTTACTATCCTTTGCCACACTTGTGCTTCAAAGTAGCACCTTAATCTTCATGTTAGAGAGTCTCTTGTTTTGTCACTTTCATATACTAGTGGGAATTTTTCATTATAGAACTTGGCTTGTATATTCCAACAATGGGCCTCCTCAAGTGCCCTAAGTCTTCGTGAGAAAGCAAGTTGGATGCACAACCACTTAGTTTTATTTTGTTGAGCTTTCATACATTTATAGCTCTAGTGCATCTGTTGCATGGCAATCCCTACTCCTTGCATTAACATCAAGCGGTGGGCATCTCCATAGCCCATTGATTAGCCTCGTTGATGTGAGACTTTCTCCTTTTTTTCTCCACATAACCCCCCTCATTATATTCTATTCCACCCATAGTGCTATGTCCATGGCTCGCGCTCATATATTGCGTGAAAGTTTATAGGTTTGAGATTACTAAAGTATGAAACAATTGCTTGGCTTGTCATCGGGGCTGTGCATGATGAGAGCATTCTTGTGTGACGAAAATGAAACATGACTAAACTATATGATTTTGTAGGGATGAACTTTCTTTGGCCATGTTTTTTTGAGAAGACATAATTGCTTAGTTAGTATGCTTGAAGTATTATTATTTTTATGTCAATATGAACTTTTGTCTTGAATCTTTTGGATCTGAATATTCATACCACAATTAAGAAGAATTACATTAAAATTATGCCAAGTAGCACTCCGCATCAAAAATTCTATTTTTATCATTTACCTACTCGAGGACGAGCAAGAATTAAGCTTGGGGATGCTTGATACGTCTCCAACGTATCTATAATTTTTGATTGCTCCATGCTATATTATCTACTGTTTTGGACATTATTGGGCTTTATTATCCACTTCTATATTATTTTTGGGACTAACCTATTAACCGGAGGCCCAACCTAGAATTGCTGTTTTTTGCCTGTTTTAGGGTTTCGAAGAAAAGGAATATCAAACAGAGTCCAAACAGAACGAAACCTTCGGGAACATGATTTTCTCAACGAACAAGACCCGGGAGACTTGGACCCTACGTCAAGAAAGAAAAGAGGAGGTGAAAGCACAAGTGCTCCCTAGGTAGTTTTGATAATTTATGACAACATATCTCTTGTTGGACTAACATTTCTATCTAGCATGTTTCAGATAAGTTCAACAATGGAGTGGCATGGACTAAAGGTTGTGGGAACTCCTTCAAGATGCTAAGGACAAAGGATTGGCTAAAGCTTAAAGCTCAAGACTCTTCATTTTACATTTGAGTGATCCAAGATCACATTGAGTCCATAGGAAAAGCCAATACTATCAAGGAGGGATGAGGTGTTGCTTAATGAGCCTCTTGCTTCATGTGCTTAATGATATGCTCCAAAATCCTCAGCTACTTTCCCACTTCCACATATGATCTAAACCCAAAGCCAAACTCGGACCTACCGATTATTTCTATCCGGCGCCACCGAGTTTCACTTGTCATAGCCACTGCCAGAAACCCTAATCAGTTCGGTCTCACCAAGATGGTCTTGCAAACTCTCTGTTACCTATTGCAATACCCTTGGTCCCACCAAGATATGCAATCGGCCCCACCAACTTTGCTTGGCCAACTCTCTATTTCGCTTATTACCAAAATCGGTCCCACCGAGTTTGAGTAATCGGTCAAACCGAGTTGTGGATTTACCCTAACCCTAGCACATCGGTCCCACCGAGTTGATCCAGTCGGTCCCACCGAAAATCTCTAACGGTCACTAGGTTTACTATTTCGGTTTGACCGAGTTTGTTGATTCGGTCCCACCGAGATTGGTAAATTGTGTGTAACGGTTGGATTTTGTGTGGAGGCTATATATACCCCTCCACCTCCTCTTCATTCATGGAGAGAGCCATCAGACTAAGCCTACATTTCCAGCATCCTATTTCTGAGAGAGAACTACCTACTCATGTGTTGAGGCCAAGATATTCCATTCCTACCATATGAATCTTGATCTCTAGCCTTCCCCAAGTTGCTTTCCACTCAAATCTTCTTTCCACCAAATCCAAATCCTATGAGAGAGAGTTGAGTGTTGGGGAGACTATCATTTGAAGCACAAGAGCAAGGAGTTCATCATCAACACACCATTTGTTACTTCTTGGAGAGTGGTGTCTCCTAGATTGGCTAGGTGTCACTTGGGAGCCTCCGACAAGATTGTGGAGTTGAACCAAGGAGTTTGTAAGGGCAAGGAGATCGCCTACTTCGTGAAGATCTACCGCTAGTGAGGCAAGTCCTTCGTGGGCGATGGCCATGGTGGGATAGACAAGGTTGCTTCTTCGTGGACCCTTCGTGGGTGGAGCCCTCCGTGGACTCGCGCAACCGTTACCCTTCGTGGGTTGAAGTCTCCATCAACGTGGATGTAGGATAGCACCACCTATCCGAACCACGGGAATAACATCCGTGTCTCCTATTGCGTTTGAATTCTCCAAACCCTTCCCTTTACATTCTTGCAAGTTGCATGCTTTACTTTCCGCTGCCAATATACTCTTTGCATGCTTGCTTGAATTGTGTGATGATTGCTTGACTTGTCCTAAAATAGCTAAAATCTGCCAAGAACTAAAATTGGGAAAAGGTTAAGTTTTTATTTGGTCAAAGTAGTCTAATCACCCCCCCTCTAGACACATCTACTTCTAGATCCTACAAGTGGTATCAGAGCTTTGGTCTCCATTGCCTTGGTTTAATCACCATTGGAGGAAGATGGATGTGTCTACATTAGGGAGTCTTAGACATAGAGTGCCTATTCTTGATGGAGAGTATTTTCATGAGTGGAAAAATGAGATGCTTGTAATCTTCAATCAATATCATTTGAACAAGTATATTGCTAGCCCTTGTGCACCTCATATTGATCCTTTGCATCCTACCCTAGATGAAGATATTGACATGATTCGCAATCTTAGAACTATTGAGCTCATCATTAGAGGATTGCCCAAAAATTTGATTGCTAGTTTGCCTACTCCTTAAATTGTGCCTATACTATATGGAAATTTCTTGAGGAATGATTTCCCGATCATTCCTTGAAAACTTTGGATGAAATTCTCCATAAATCTATTGCCTTGAGTAAGATGAACTCTAGTGATCCTAGTTTTGGTAATTGTCTATTTGAACTTACCAATCTTAAGCATGCTAAAGGAGATGTTGGAATCATTAGTGATATCATATTCGAAGCTATAAGAATTCATAAAAGTGACCACTTTGATGATCATTTATCTAATGAATTACCCTCTCTAGGAAATGATGAGTCACAAGATCATGATGAACATGGATACTATGATGATGATGATAGTGACTTCGATCTTGATGATGCAATGAGACATTTTGGTCTTATGGCAAATCTTCGGGGATATGAATCAGGAGGAAAGGAATGGGTTCTTGATAGTGGATGTACTGATCATATGACCGGAGATGAAGAGATGTTTCGTGAGCTTGCTGAAAATGACGGCCCTCGAAAATATGTCACCTTTGGTGATAATTCAAAGGGTAAAGTGGTTGGCCTTGGTAAGGTGGCCATCTCACATGATAGTTCCATTCAAAATGTCATGCTCGTTGAATCTCTCGGCTACAACTTACTTTCAGTATCTAGACTTGCTGATTTCGGTTTGAATGTCCTATTTACTGAGGTAGATTGCCAAGTATTTCGTCGAGACAATCATAAAATGGTCTTTACCGGTATGCGTAGAGGTGATCTTTACATTGTCGATTTCTCTAAAAAGGCACAACCTAAAACTTGCTTTAGTTGCTAAATCCTCAAAAGGTTGGTTGTGGCATAGACGACTAGGTCACGTTGGCATGAGAAACCTTGACAAGCTTATTAAAGGAAATCATATCCTTGGAGTTAACGATGTCATATTTGATAAGGATAGACTTTGCAGTGCTTGTCAAGCAGGTAAACAGGTTGGAGGAAGACATCCCGTGAAGAACATCATGACCACAAGGAGGCCACTCGAGCTACTTCACATGGATCTTTTTGGTCCCAACGCCTACAAGAGTCTCGGTGGAAATTCTTTTGGTCTAGTTATAGTTGATGATTTTTCAAGATTTACGTGGGTGTTCTTTCTTAATGACAAGTCGCAGGTCCAGAAGATCTTCAGAAACTTCGCTAGGAAGGCCCAAAATCAGTTTGATGTGAAGATCAAGAAGGTTCGGAGTGACAACGGAACGGAGTTCAAGAACGCAAATGTGGACACCTTTCTTGACGAAGAAGGGATTTCACACGAGTTCTCGGCTACGTACACACCTCAACAAAATGGAGTTGTTGAGAGGAAGAACCGGACGCTCATCGAAATGGCAAGAACGATGCTTGATGAATACAAGACGCCAAAGCACTTTTGGGCAGAAGCGGTTGAGACAGCTTGTCACGCAACAAATCGCTTATATCTTCACAAGCTACTCGGCAAGACGGCATACGAGCTTCTCACCGGTAACAAACCCCAAGTTGGATACTTTCGAGTATTCGGCTCAAAGTGCTACATTCTTGATAAGCATCGTTCGTTCAAAGTTTGCTCCTAAATCTCATGAAGGTTTTCTACTTGGTTATGGCTCAAACTCTCACACTTACCGTGTCTACAACAATTTCACCCGAAAGGTTGAAGAGACGGTAGATGTGAAGTTTGATGAATCTAATGGCTCGCAAGTAGAGCAATTGCCAATTGATGTAGGAGACAAAGACCCTTCAGAAGCAATTCAAGACTTGTCCATTGGCAAAATTCGTCCAACGGAGGTGAAGGAGAGTACTTCATCCGTCCAAGTGGAAGCTTCTACTTCACGACAAGGTGAACCAAGAATCGACACGGAAGCATCCACAAGTGGGACACACCAAGATGAAGAAAACGAGGAAATACGTCAAGACGAACATCAACAACCTCCTTCTCCACCACGACAAGAGAACGACGACGTCAACAATGAAGAAGGCCAAGAAGAAGAACAAGATGAAGAAGATGTTCAACGAAGACCCAAGCAAAAGCTCTCACGAGTTCGAGCAAGAATTGCCAAAGATCATCCCGTCGAGCAAATCCTCAATGATATACAAACCGGGAGAATCACTCGCTCAAAAACTCGTTTAGCTAACTTTTGTGAAAACTATTCATTCATCTCTAGCATTGAACCTATGAAGGTTGAAGAAGCATTGGAAGATCCGGATTGGATAAACGCTATGCATGAAGAGCTACATAATTTTGAGAGAAACCAAGTTTGGACATTGGTTGAGAAGCCCGACAACAACCACAACATCATTGGTACCAAATGGGTGTTTCGCAACAAGCAAGATGAAGATGGACAAGTGGTTCGCAACAAAGCACGTCTCGTCGCCCAAGGGTACACACAAGTCGAAGGTATGGACTATGGTGAGACGTATGCTCCCGTTGCTAGACTTGAGTCCATTCGCATCTTACTTGCCTATGCTAATCACCATAATATCACCTTGTACCAAATGGACATTAAAAGTGCTTTTCTAAATGGTGAAATAGAGGAGGAAGTTTATGTCAAACAACCTCCCGGCTTTATCAATCCTAAGAAACCAAATCATGTTTACAAACTTCACAAAGCTCTTTATGGTCTTAAACAAGCTCCTAGAGCATGGTATAAATGCTTGACCAAGTTCCTTACTACAAGTGGTTTTGAAATTGGTAAAATTGATTCTACTCTTTTTACTAAAAAGGGTTAATGGAGAACTATTTGTATGCCAAATTTATGTTGATGATATCATATTTGGTTCAACTAACCCTCTCTTTAGTGAAAAGTTTGGAAAGCTAATGTTAGAGAAGTTTGAGATGTCTATGATGAGTGAACTCAAATTCTTTCTCGGTTTGCAAATCAAGCAAACTAAGGAAGGTACATTTGTCTCTCAAACAAAGTACACCAAGGACTTATTCAAGAAGTTCAATATGCAAGAATGGAAAGGTACGTCTACACCCATGCCTACTAGTGGACATAATGATTTGACCAAAGATGGTGAACCGGTTGATCAAAAGGTTTATCGCTCTATGATTGGTTCATTGTTATACCTATGTGCTTCACGTCCCGATATTATGCTAAGTGTGTGTGCATGTGTGCACGATATCAAGCTGCTCCTAAAGATTGTCATCTTAAGGCTGTGAAAAGGATAATGAGATATTTAATCCATACACCAAATTTTGGCATTTGGTATCCTAAGAGGTCTTCTTTTGATCTTGTTGGCTATTCCGACTCGGATTATGCCGGAGACAAGGTTGATAGAAAGTACACTTCGGGTACTTGTCAATTTCTTGGTAGATCTCTTGTGTCTTGGTCTTCCAAGAAACAAAACTCAGTATCCTTATCCACCGCCGAAGCGGAATACATTTCCGCTGGTTCACGTTGTGCTCAATTACTTTGGATGACCCAAACTCTTAAAGATTATGGGATTTATGTGAAACATGTTCCACTGCTTTGTGACAATGAAAGTGCTATCAAAATTGGTCATAATCCTGTACAACATTCTCGAACTAAGCATATTGAAGTTCGTCATCATTTCATTCGAGATCATGTTGCTAAGGGTGACATCAATCTTAAGCATGTTCGCACCGATAAGCAATTAGCGGATATATTCACTAAACCACTTGATGAGAAAGTGTTTTGCAGGTTGAGAGGAGAATTGAACATCATTGATGCTTCGAACTTGGAGTAGAAACTCCATTGGATACATGCAAGACATGAGCTTATGACTAATCCATGATATATTTCTTATGATAACTATCTTATGTCTTGGATATATTTGCACCTTGCATGTTGTCTAACCCATGTAGGTGCTTGGTTGAATCTAATTCCATGAGATTGCGACTCACTCACATCCTGAGCAATCTCTACATCACCAAGACTCTACACAATAGTGGTTGAAGACAAGGAAGCACAAAACCATTCAAACATATCCTTTGACAAATTCTATGATTGAGCTACATGATTGTCATTGTTGGATACACAAGTGCTCTTCCTTGCAAGAACTAACCCATGTAGGTAGATGAACTCAAACTCCAAGTGGTGCTCCCAACTCTTGATGAGCTACATCAACCTTGAGCACCCACACAAGTTCAACTACATGAGCAAGAACCACACCACCACCCAAGGTATGTTATTCCATCTTAGAGAAGCTTTACTCCAAGACATGAGTCAAAGCAACTCAACAAGATGTGAATACATCAAGATGCTTAAATGAAAAATGGTAACCCCATTTTGAGCTTAAACGATGAGTATGACCTACGATCAAGTGTCCTCACTTGACTCCTAAGTCAATATACTCTAACATAGGTGACTATGTCACCGCCCAATTCTAGATGAAGTTCTCTTGTGTTCTTTTCTGAGTTATTGCATTTGTCCCTTGCATATTTGTTTCTTTCTTTTTCAAAAAAAAATTTCATCTAGATCTTTCAGTTTCTTCTCTTTTCTCTTTGTTTTTGTTCTACATTTTCTGCATTTAATTCCTTGCAAATCCTTCAGGTAATTCATTGCAAATCTTTGTGAGATCCTACATGTCTAGTGAGCTGAGGTGACAAGTGTTTTTCTCTGTGTAAACTCGGTTTCACCGACTTGCAATTTTTGGTCCAACCGAATCTTTTCGGTACCACCGAAATATGCCACTCGGTGCCACCGACTTCGCAATCAGAAAAATAGTTTGCCACTTGTTCTATATTTCTTCTGTTCCAGCTCCACTCAATGAATCTTGTCCTCTACAAGCATCACAGTTTATTCACTACTTTGTGCTGAATCTCAAGGACCAAACCTATTCGACGGATTCCAGGACAAACCTTCTTGGAAATTGATGTCAAAGGGGGAGAGAGAGATCACATCAAAGCTCAAGGGGGAGAGAAAGTCTCAAGGATCCCAGATGTTGTTAAGAGGGAGAGAGAGATTTCCCAGATGTTATTAAGGGGGAGAGAGAGATTTCCAGGGAGAGAAAATACTCAAGGATCCCAGATGCTTGATGTTCAAGAGGAGAGATGTCACATGTCTTTTTGGGGGAAAGACATGTATTTGCATTAAGTTCTATCCATTTGTATCTTTCAGCTCTGATTTTCTGTTCCTTATCTTCTTCCAATATCCCATGTAAGATTCAGGGGGAGCAAGACACCTAAGGGAAAGAAATCAGTCAAATTCATTGCATATCTTTATTCTTGGGGACATGTTGAATTCAATGTGGTACCTTGTACTCACTCTCTACATGTCATCCCAGTCTTGGTATTCTTGTGGTTTCTTTTGTTTGCTCTGGCTAGTGGATGTACCTGTGTTATCTAACCTTGTTTGTGCAGGTTCATTCCATCCTAAGCCAACTCAAGACCACAAGGTAAGTATATGCATCAAAATCATGAGTATGAGGAGTTCTTGCTTATGTACATACTGTTTGCAAGAAGGACTCATGAGCATGAAGGTATTTTCCTTGATAATCTTTTGCTCTGATGCATATGGCCAAGATGCATGTAACACATTGCCTACTCTATCATGGTTATGCTCTCACATGTCTCTATATTTCATATTTACATGAGTGCATACATGTAGGGGGAGCCTATGCTTGTTACATGTCCTTCCAAAGCTTTACTTGCTGTTCTTTATATCTTTATCTAAAGCTTTGATGTATGTTGCCATCAATTACCAAAAAGGGGGAGATTGAAAGCACAAGTGCTCCCTAGGTAGTTTTGATAATTGATGACAACATATCTCTTGTTGGACTAACATTTCTATCTAGCATGTTTCAGATAAGTTCAACAATGGAGTGGCATGGACTAAAGGTTGTGGGAACTCCTTCAAGATGCTAAGGACAAAGGATTGGCTAAAGCTTAAAGCTCAAGACTCTTCATTTTACATTTTAGTGATCCAAGATCACATTGAGTCTTTAGGAAAAGCCAATACTATCAAGGAGGGATGAGGTGTTGCTTAATGAGCCTCTTGCTTCATGTGCTTAATGATATGCTCCAAAATCCTCAGCTACTTTCCCACTTCCACATATGACCTAAACCCTAAGCCAAACTCGGTCCTACCGACTCTTCCTATCCGGCGCCACCGAGTTTCACTTGTCATAAGCCACTGCCAAACCCTAGCAATTCGGTTCTACCGATAGGGATCTCGGTCTCACCGAGATGGGCTTGCAAACTCTCTGTTACCCATTGCAATATTCTCGGTCCCACCGAGTTTGCTTGGCCAAATCTCAGTTTCACTTATTACCCAAATCGGTCCCACCGAGTTTGAGTAATCGGTCAAACCGAGTTTTGGATTTACCCTAACCCTAGCACATCGGTCCCACCGAGTTGATCCAGTCGGTCCCACCGAAATCTCTAACGGTCACTAGGTTTACCTTTTCGGTCCGACCGAGTTTGTTGATTCGGTCCCACCGAGATTGGAAAACTGTGTGTAACGGTTGGATTTTGTGTGGAGGCTATATATACCCCTCCACCTCCTCTTCATTCGTAGAGAGAGCCATTAGACTAAGCCTACACTTCCAGCATCCTATTTCTGAGAGAGAACTACCTTCTCATGTGTTGAGGCCAAGATATTCCATTCCTACCATATGAATCTTGATCTCTAGCCTTCCCCAAGTTGCTTTCCACTCAAATCTTCTTTCCACCAAATCCAAATCCTATGAGAGAGAGTTGAGTGTTGGGGAGACTATCATTTGAAGCACAAGAGCAAGGAGTTCATTACCTACACACCATTTGTTACTTCTTAGAGAGTGGTGTCTCCTAGATTAGCTAGGTGTCACTTGGGAGCCTCCGACAAAATTGTGGAGTTGAACCAAGGAGTTTGTAAGGGCAAGGAGAACGCCTACTTCGTGAAGATCTACCGCTAGTGAGGCAAGTCCTGTGTGGGCGATGGCCATGGTGGGATAGACAAGGTTGCTTCTTCGTGGACCCTTTGTGGGTGGTTGCTTCTTCGTGGACCCTTTGTGGGTGGAGCCCTTTGTGGACTCGCGCAACCGTTACCCTTTGTGGGTGGAGCCCTTTGTGGACTCGCGCAACCGTTACCCTTTGTGGGTTGAAGTCTCCATCAACGTGGATGTAGGATAGCACCACCTATCCGAACCACGGGAAAAACATCCGTGTCTCCAATTGCGTTTGAATTCTCCAAACCCTTCCCCTTACATTCTTGCAAGTTGCATGCTTTATATTCCGCTGCTCATATACTCTTTGCATGCTTGCTTGATATGTATTGTGTATGTTGAAATTGTACCTAAAACTCCACTTAAACAGAAAAAGCTTAAAAAATTGCAACTTTAGCATTAAGTGTCTAATCACCCCCCTCTAGACACATCTACTTCTAGATCCTACAGGAGGCCACGAGGTAGGGGGCGCGCCTACCCCCCCAGGCGCGCCCTCCACCCTCGTGGGCCCCCTGTTGCTCCACCGACGTACTCCTTCCTCCTATATATACCTACATACCCCCAAACGATCAGATACGGAGCCAAAACCCTAATTCCACCACTGCAACTTTCTGTATCCACGATATCCCATCTTGGGGCCTGTTCCGGAGCTCCGCCGGAGGGGGCATCCATCACGGAGGGCTTCTACGTCAACACCATAGCCCCTCCAATGAAGTGTGAGTAGTTCACCTCAGACCTACGGGTCCATAGTTAGTAGCTAGATGGCTTCTTCTCTCTTTTTGGATCTCAATACAATGTTTCCCCCTCTCTTGTGGAGATCTATTCGATGTAATCTTCTTTTTGTGGTGTGTTTGTTGAGACCAATGAATTGTGGGTTTATGATCAAGTCTATCTATGAATAATATTTGAATCTTCTCTGAATTCTTTTATGTATGATTGGTTATCTTTGCAAGTCTCTTCGAATTATCAGTTTGGTTTGGCCTACTAGATTGATCTTTCTTACAATGGGAGAAGTGCTTAGCTTTGGGTTCAATCTTGCGGTGTCCTTTCCCAGTGACAGTAGGGGCAGCAAGGCACGTATTGTATTGTTGCCATCGAGGATAACAAGATGGGGTTTTATTCATATTGCATGAGTCTATCCCTCTACATCATGTTATCTTGCTTAAGGCGTTACTCTGTTTTTAACTTAATACTCTAGATGCATGCTGGATAGCGGTCGATGAGTGGAGTAATAGTAGTAGATGCAGGCAGGAGTCGGTCTACTTGTGTCGGACGTGATGCCTATATAAATGATCATACCTAGATATTCTCATAACTATGCTCAATTCTGTCAATTGCTCAACAGTAATTTGTTCACCCACCATAGAATACTTATGCTCTCGAGAGAAGCCACTAGTGAAACCTATGGCCCCCGGGTCTATCTTCATCATATTAAATCTCCTACTACTTAGTTATTTCCTTTGCTATTTACTTTGCCTTTACTTTACTTTGCATCTTTATCATAAAAATACCAAAAATATTATCTTATCATATCTATCAGATCTCACTCTCGTAAGTGGCCTTATAGGGATTGACAACCCCTATTTGCGTTGGTTGCGAGGATTTATTTGTTTTGTGCAGGTGCGAGGGACTCGCGCGTAGCATCCTACTGGATTGATACCTTGGTTCTCAAAAACTGAGGAAAATACTTACGCTACTTTGCTGCATCATCACTTCCTCTTCGGGGAAAACCAACGCAGTGCTCAAGAGGTAGCACTTCTTTACTGTTTGTTTCCCACCCAACATGAAACTCATTGTAGACACTGAAGATTAACCAGATAGTAGATAGATACTATTGATAGTGGCCCCGATATGTACCGCACAACCATTTAAAAACTCAAGTTTGACCATCAGTTTGGAGATGACTCAGAGTCTAATCAGTGAACATGACGATAAAGTAGCATGTAATATTAAGCGATGCATAACGTAAGCAGACACGAAAGAGTGCGACCTCTCTTGCGGACCCGTGTAGTCCTCGAGGTCATTTGCTCGGTTGATGATGGTAATGCAGTTTTCATGGCTGCCAGCAGCGGGGAAGAAGATCTGAGGCGGCGAAAGACAGTCTGGAGGCCGGATCCCTGCTGTGCTGGACCCTTCTGTCGTTGGAGCAGCTGAGCTAGGGTGGACGACGGTGCAGCAGGAGCGGGACAAACCACGCAAGGTTTTCTTTGACAACTATCTGTAAGAGAAGTAATTCTGTAAGGGATCGTTTGAATTGGAGGATTCCAACAATGCAGGGGTAGGAAATAGACAGGAATAGGATAGGAATGCACGTGCAAAATAGAGAATTTAAAAACACATGATTTCTGCCAATCTGGGTGTTTGATTCACAACAATTGTAAGATCACAAGATGCAAAGAAGCATGCTGAGATTAAGTCAAACCACAAGAAAATGTACGGTGATAATGCTATTATGCTACTATCTCTTAGTCTTGTGCTTCATGAATAGGAATTTGAAAAGGAGGACAAGTGAAAATTAAAATTCCTATGTTTTTTCTTTCAAGGAGACACTAAAGGAACAAATCCGTGTGCTTAGTGGACAATATATATAACATGTAGAGTAAAAAAGAGATGCAACAAATGTACAACCTCTTTGGTGAAGCCATGTCGATCTCAGCGTGATTGGGTTGGCCGGTGAGGATGCTCCGGCTGACTTCGCTGTCGGAGGAGGGGAAGAAGATCTTAGGCGTCTCGAGATGGAGCCCGAGGTACTGCTCCGCTGTGATGGAGGGTTTTGTCATTGGAGCAGCTCCGGTGAGTTGTACGACGCCGAGGCTGAAGCAGGACAAGAGAGACAACGAATAATGTTAACCTGAGTGGAATTCTAATAGCATCTCCAATACATGATGTAAAATACATAACCACAAAGTGCTAGATGTAAAATACATCAGTCGCTCATCTCTGAACTTAACTGTCGAAACTGAACTTAACTATTGAAACTAAACTTAACTATCGAAACTGAACTTAACTGTCAAAACTAAATTTTGCTGTCGAAACTGAATTTTGCTGTCGAAACTGAACGCACTAGCAAGGTGAGGGTACACGTCGGTCGACTAAGTTTTTCATCTCTAGTCAGTCGATTTTGCAGCCGTTGGATAAGATATCAAGGGCCTGCGGTTCATCTTGAACCTCCACCCCCCTGAGCCGCCAACCACCACCGGCCAAACAGCAGCCCCCCGCCGCCCACGGCCGGCGGTGCACCACCCCGCCCCCCCTGAAAACACTCCCCACCGCCGGTCCCCCGCCCCCCCAGCCATCCCTCTAGGCCCCCCCTGTGCCGAGCTTTTTCTCCGGCGATCCCCACGCCACCGCCCCCATCCTGAACCCTAAGATAGATAGTGGGGTACCTCACCGGCGAGCCCCCCTCCCTGCTGCGGCTGGTTCTTCCTTCACCCCGGCGAGCCCCCCTTGAAAATCGACTGACCCAAAAGTCAATTCAGTCGACTCAAGTGTAGCTAAATCAGAGCAGCATCGCAAGCAAGAGCAAGAGCGAGAGCAGCAGCGCGAGCAAGAGCAATAGCAAGAGAAGACTAAGCAGGGGACCAAGAGCAAGAGCAGAGCAGCAGCGCGAGCGAGAGCTAATGCAGCAGCAGCTCCTACTGATGTGGACCTCGCCGCCGAGGGAGAGACGCCGTGGAGGAAGTGGTCGGCGACGCCGTCGTGGATGGATCCGCGCCGTGTTGGCTCGGGACCGAGCGCCGACAGCACTGTGAGATCGAATCAAGAAGAAAATGCGGCGATTAGTGTACAACCTCTTTGGTGGCGCCGATTAGGCCGCAGCTTCATCTGAGGAAACGGTGATGATGATGCTCTTCCAGTGGTGCAGGTGAAGACGGCGGTGTGGGAATGGAGGTGGCGCGAAAGACGAGGGGAACGTCGGGGCAGCTCCTTGGAGGTGGAGGACGGGGTGGCTGAACCGACGGGATGATGAGATCGACGACGGATTCTCATCCGGTACGGTGGATGAGGGACGTCGAGGTGTTGCTGTGGACGGCGTCGTCGGGGAAAAGGCTCCGACTGGGTGGCGGACGGAGCAGGGTGTGGGGTTTCGTCGCAGGTTTTCGCGGCCTCGGTGTAAGAATGGGTGGGAATATGGGATGGCAGTGGGGAACCATGACTTAGAGCCGCGCTTGTCCGAAATGTGGGGTAAGTTACGAAAGTACCCCCACCGATTTGGGGCGGTTCTTTCAGTTCAGGGCTACCACGGGCATTTCGCGTGTCGGGATTTCACAGGAGGTGGGAGTTTTCGCGCGCGTTGTAATTTCGGAATAGCAAGGCGCGGGTTGAGATGGAGGGAGTTGTCAGAGAACAACTAGACAAAGATATATTTTAAATATTTTGGGCTAACAAGGCGCGGGTTGAAATTTCTGGACAAGCCTAACGTGTACTGTACCAAATCAATGCGCACTACAAATGTCATTCAAAACTTTGAATTCATGTTATGTTCAATTAAAATATTTTGCTACGTGTATAATGCATGCAACCTACTACTCAAATGAACGTTTTAGTGCATTCCAAACATATATACTACCGCTTCAATATGAACTAAATTTGAATTCGTTTCTCTATTTGAATAAGATCTACAGTAATGATTGTTGTGAAGTCAAAGCATTTGAATTCATTTCTCTGTTTTAATAATATCTACAATCATCATTATTGTCAAGTTAAACCATCGTTTGTGTATTATCTTCACAGCACACCACATGATTAGTCTCGAGTTACATATGAACTATGTGTACTATATGAACTCGAACTATATTTTTTGAATCCACTTTATTTTGATTTCAAATCACATTACATTTCTAGCTCTAGCTAGATCTTCATAATCTAAACCATGTCTCATATGTATAATGTGTTTATCACATTATGTATGGTGCCCCGCCCCCTACGCCTACAAGTATTTAGATGTGAGTTGCAAACACCACACATTACCACAAATTCAAATAAAATGTGAGAATGTTCAATATATAGTATTGTTTAGATTGTTCGATATTTAGTTGTAAGCTTCAAACGCCACACATCATCACAAATTCAAATAAAATGTGAGATTGTTTGATTTATAGTATGGTTTAGATTGTTCGTCATTTAGCTGTGAGTTGCAAACGCCATGCATTATCACATTATGGTATAACATGTGCACATCACGTGTATCACCGCTATATTCATGCATGCAATGTTTAAAACACTATGATCTCCTATTCAAATATATGAATCCGCTTTCATATCAAATTATGATCTTTGTTAGTCTCTTACACCCACACAATCCTCTAACCTTTGTAGCTACCACTAACTTTCTCTTGTGCATGCACATGCCCTCCTCGCCCTCCCCCTCCCTCGGCATTCTATCTACCGGGCACATTCATTTTTTTTTCTTTAGGTCGTTCTCCCAGAGTCTCCACAACTCCTTTCCGACACACACCGATCGATAAACCTCTCCAGCGATGCCTGCCTACAACATGCACACACACCTTCAATCTCCTCCTTTATGTGTCCTTGCCTCGTGTCTCTCATACGGTCAGACACACATGTAAACTCTCGCCCCTCTTTTCATCGATCTCACAACCGCACACTCCTCCCCCTATCTAGCTAGTAGTTGGGCCTCTCGCACCACCTCCTAGCTCCATTCTCTCTGTCTATCCATCTCGCTGGGCCTTATTTGCCTCTAACAAATGGACGTACACCGACCGATCTCTCGCTATACATATAGCTAGCTAGGTCCTTATAACTCGTTTTTACCCACACGTCAATCGATCTACCTCATTAGTTGTGTCTCTCCCTTCCTCCGACAAACAACAATTGATCTACCGATCTAGTTAGGTTTGCTTACCAAACACATGGTTCCCCTTCATCATCCATGGATGCGTCCCGACAGATCTATCATGCACAGGCACACACAAAAACACATCCCCACTCTTATTGATAACATTGCATTTCCACCCTCAGTTTGTCTAGTAGGCCTCTCCCACCATCTTCGAGAAGCAACTCCATCACCCATCCAGCACTCTACCCCTCTCCCTCCCTCCCTCTCTCTCCTCTCTCTCTCTCTGTCCCATCATATTTCCCATCCTTCAGTTATGTATGGATGTCGACCGATCTCCCTCAAGACATAGTTGGGTCTCTCCTTCTCAACACATATACGAGTCGTTCTACCTCTATAGTTAGGCCTCTGCCTACCCCTCCCCCACCCCCTCCCCCCACACACACCGATACATCGAGCGCTCTAGTCATGTCTCCCTGCCACACACAAACTTGACATGTGCCCTCTAACGTTCCGGTAGGCCAGTCGCCCTATATCTTTGACTTGCACACACACACAATTTCGATGGCTCTCTTCATCGATCTCGCACCCACCCACTTGATCCTCTCTTCGACTCTATCGATAGCTATGACCCCTCCCTCTCTTCTCGTGGATTGCCCGCCCCTCTATGTATGATATGGATAGGCCTCCATTTCACACACATTGCATGCAAAATTTTGTTTGAGAAGTCATCGACACATATTCCAACAAATAATTCATGAAATCAACCCCCCACCCCACCCCCACCCCAAAACAAAAAACACTCACGAACACGGTTTATAAATCTCACACACACCCACGTAGGTGGGGGATGTGCACGAAGAGAAGAGGTGCATGCATGGCGCACGTACTCCCGTCTCTTTCCCAACCACACCAGCACGGGTACACGGTGGAGCTCATTTCTGTACGAAAAAGGTAGCCCACGTGGTAATTTGGTACGTGTACTGGTTGTCCACTTGGTGGAGGGAGGATCGTCTACCATGGGTGAACAAACAAATTGCGACTTGACGTGTTATGTTTAAAAAAGAGGCAAACCATGTGGGGCCTACCTTAGAGGCAAGGCTCTATACACTGGAGTACTTTTGATGTGTCCCATCAACTCGTAGAACGAGGAGAAGCTTGCTTAGTACGCCGTCTCCCCCGCCCACGGGCGTGGTGGCTCGCAGGATGAGGTGAAGCTTGCTCCGCCTTACGCCCGCTCCCTCACCCATGCGCGCGGTGGCTCGCAGGACGAGGAGAAAAAATTACTACTCCCTCCGTTTACTCCTCGTCCCTACTACCTTGGTTATAGAGATTATATCATATTGTTTGGAATATATATGTCCTTTAGTAGATTTAAATATGAACTACTAGTACATACTCCAAACACTGATGTATATAGACGTATTTTAGAGTGTAGATTCACTCATTTTGCTCCATATGTAGCACTCTCCCTCACCCCTCGACCCTCGCCCACGTGGTGGACGTGCAACAATTCATTTGGTATCATATAGCCAGAACGATATATACTGCACTACCATTATTACTCGACTTCCCGAAGAGGCGAAGAGCCAATCGCAAGCTTAATATTTTGGAGATGCCAAGCGCAAGGTTATAGGAGAATGAGTAGTAGGTGCCGCGTCATTTATAAATAAAGTTTTTTTTTCTTTAGTGGCACGTACGCAATATGATAGATTCATATGGAGAGAAAAGGAAACCGCTCCACTATATACATAGTCAGGATGGGCCAGCCTACACGGTTGCTTGCTGGGGTTGCTCTCTTCACACTCTCGCACAAAACGACTGTGGCCACATCTCTAACATCCCGGCGGATCACGTCCGCTTGGGGAAGGGGTGGATGCTTAGTGTAGATGCGGTGGCCGTCGCCGACGGTGAAAACCCACTGTCGGCACGTCCCGATCAGGGGTCCCCGCCATTCTCTCTCACAAAGCCGGTGAGGTTGCCTTCGTCCCTTGCTCACTACCGCGACATGGGCAGTTGCCGCCTCCCGCCGCCCTCCTCAAGGTTGAGCTACGTCCCTCAGGTACAACTCCCTTTACAGCCGGCTTGCACCACTGCTCTAGCTACCCACATCACTCCCTGTGGATATTTCTCTACTTCTTTGCCCCGCACATACCTCTACTGGCTTCTATGTACTGTATTTGTGATGAGTTTATGTCTCATCAACTAGTCCTAGTAATCTTATTCTAATCACGCTTCTTCAATTTCTTTGCCACAGGGATGCTCATCTCGATTTTTGTGAAACTGCACAAAATGATCCAATGGTCAAAAGGTTGCAAACTTCATTTATTTGGAAGCTTGAACATTGCCAGCAAATTGAAGCCCGGTCAGGGTTCACGGTTCAAGGGCTAGGGACTGCATGGATCATTTTTTTTCTTTAGCTGCCTCTGTTCCAAAATAAGTGTCAACTTTAGTAGTAGTACAACTTTGTACTAAAGTTTGCACAAAGTTGAGACACTTATTTTGGAACGGAGGGAGTACATATTTGCTATGATCTGTCAATCATTGAGATGCAATAGCATGCATGTTAGTCTCCTTTGTATTTGATGAAATGTTGCAACGGGCAACCTTGGATGCAAGATACATGTAACAGAAGCTGGAAACTTCATAGCATTGTACAAATTTATCTCGCTGATAAATTACAGTACGTACTACACTAGTACTTCCTCCGTTCCTAAATATAAGTCTTTGTAGAGATTTCACCATGAACCACATGCAGATGTATATAGATGCATTTTAAGTGTAGATTCATTCATTTTGTTCCGTATGTAGTGGAATCTCTACAAAGACTTATCTACTAATAATAGCTAGCCCCCACTACTAGGAATTCTCTATCCTCTCCTTGAGCCACATCATCAAAATTGATGTAGCCGTTAGATGAAGTAAATCAGTCCATAATAGCCGTCTGATCTAGACGTTGAGAGGCTCCGCACTAAGCCACATGCAAGCATGCAGAAATACCGTGGCACATGCATGTGAGTGGGTTCTAAATCACATCAACATGTCTGCATGCAAGCATGCACCGGTAGCATGCATGTAAGTGAGCTTTTAAATCCCATTAACATATCAAAAGAAAAAATATAACCCCATTATGCAGTAGGAGTTGGCTGATATTTTTTCCTTACGTGTTATGATCTAAATGATGATGGGAGTTTATTTAGTTTGGCTACCACATTTTTCATGCGGTTATAGAGTTTTTTTAGTTCTATGAAATCGATAATTTTATGCAGAGAGATATACCGCTGTTCAGCGGCAACGCGCGGGGACTCATCTAGTAATATTTAGGAACGGAGGGAGTACTATGTAAAGAGTTAGGTGTCGCACGGTGATAGTGTGAGGTGGGCCATGTAATCACTGAGCCTGCGTGTTGTCACTGCTCTTGCACGCCTCTGCTGTAAGAATGGAGAAAATTGTAATCTAGTAGTAGTACCTCCTTTCGCCGAAAGCGTGGGACATCCAGCAGTCCTACCACCTCAGTAATAAAGACCAATGAGTCGTCAAATCACATAGACCCAGTAGTAAGTTGGACGGACGAAGCAACCATCACTCTTGCGCCAGTGAGAGGTCGCGTCCGCTCTGCCCGGGCATGAATGCGGCACCGATTCTTTGGAGCGGCGCTGACCGTTTCGGGCCGGAAGCGCGCGCGGGCGATGGAGGGGCTTTGGGTGGGCCAGGCTGGTCAGGAGCGGGCATGGCAGCTGTCCGCATGTCCCTACCGGACACGCCAGGAAACGATAGGATGCACTGACTCTCGCGGCTAAAATCATACACTACAGTACATCTCTCTGTAGGAGTAGGTCGATCTGTCGTTCTCTCTAACACACACACACACACACACGCACACGCACGCACCTTGGTCCCGTTGCACCTTCTAACGTGACTTATTACACCTAGACGGAGGGAGTAGTAAGTATATGTCATGGTATTTCTCACGGGGGGCTTGCGAGTCGACAGATGCCACAAGGGCTTAGTGTGTGGGTAAGACTGCTGCTGATAGGCCCGGGAGCGGGTATGCGAGTAGCACGCGGTGGTTTACCCAGCTTCGGAGCTCTCCGTAGAGATAATACTCCTACTGCTGCATGTCTGAGTGTATCTATCTGGGGTGTACATCGGGCAATACAAAGTGCTCCTGGAGCTGTATCTCGGATCAGTGACCAGTGCATCTGATCTAGTATATGCCTATTCGAGGCATGCTAGTGGCCGGCCATGTATGGCCATGGCTTGTGGCCGTGGGAGTCCATCCTCCTGGATGGATGGATGAGTGCCCCTTTTATAGTGTGGGCTAGCTTACTATGTAAGCTATGTGGGTATGGTGGGGTGTCATGCTTGTCCCCTGGGTCACTTCATAAATAGTGCCAGGGGACAAGTGACACTATACATGATGGCATCGAGGTACAGCCGTCTCGTCCGCGGTATGGCCGCCACGTCAGGGTCTTGTCGGTGTCGGGTAGGGCTGCAGTCGGCAGCCGGCTGGTTGGCGCAGTCGGCAGCCGGCGCAGTCGGACTGAGGGGCTTTGCTAGCCCCGATGTCTTGAAATATCGTCTTGCCGTCCTCGGGGTACCCGTGGTCGATTACTCCGACAGTAGCCCCCAAGCCTCCGGGCAACTTGGCAAAGTTGGGCGGAGGTTTTTTGGCGAGTGTTCGTGGAAATGATCATGAAAAAGACAAAGTTAGTCCATGCAGATATATATCAAATGTTTACTGTTAGCATTGCAAGTTTTATGCGGAGGGTGCCGACTCGGTTTCGTCTGAGCCCCCTTAATCTTTTTCGTGTTCCCTCCGCTTTTTGGCTTGTGCTCTTCCTTGCCGAACAGCCGCTCTGCGGTCTGTGGCTAAGAGTGGACCGCGAAGTGGAGTGTACAGTACTCAGAGTCTAGGAGCAGATTCAACCAAGTAGATACTTGTAAAGGAAAATGGCCGGGTCGCCCGAACGTTTTTCTTCCCGGGCGTTTTTCGCATGGGTGGCCTCCAGCGTTCACTCTTGCTAGTCCGACAGCCGCTTTGCGGTCTGTGACTAAGAGTGGGCCTTTGGTACCGTGCATGGTACTAAGCCGTCTGCGGGAACTAACGTCTCAGGCCAAGCGGCCAGCCCCCGGGCCAACTCTGGCTGGCGCCGGGGCAAACAGTGATGCTACTGTAATAAAATGCGGAGACAGCCCCCGAGCATCGCTCGTGGTTATCCATGCTTGTGTGGTGCAAAAAATATGCAGGTGAGGAGCTCACATTGATTTTCGTGTAGTCGCGGTTGTCGAAGACAGCCGGCGCGACTCGGCGCTCGCGGAGCGTGTCGGCGCACCCGCTGGGTGAAGCCTTCGAGCCTCCGGGTGCTCGGAGGGGGGTCCCGGCCGGCCAGGCTCGATCGGCCAGGCGGCGAGGCGTCTTGCAGCACCCCTTTTTTTCTGCCGGCTGCTGACAGCCGGACAAAACTCTTCTCTTGTCTGCAATCTTCGCGGGGGCGCGTCAGCGCACCCGCTGGGTGTAGCCCCCGAGATTCGGGTCGACTGCTGAGCAGTCGGGCCGGATCTCCCAGCAACTACTTTGTCTTCTCTCTCGCGGGGGCGCGTCAGCGCACCCGCTGGGTGTAGCCCCCGAGATTCGGGCCGACTGCTGAGCAGTCGGGCCGGATCTTCCGGCAACTACCTTGTCTTCTTTCTCGCGGGGGCGCGTCAGCGCACCCGCTGGGTGTAGCCCCCGAGATTCGGGCTGACTGCTGAGCAGTCGGGTCGGATCTCCCGGCAACTACTTTATCTTCTTCTTTTTCTTCTTCAGCCGGCTGGGCGGGCGGACCCCGACGCAGCAGTCGGGCTCTTTGCAGCCGGCCAGGCAACCAGCGGTTGGACGCACATCTGGCAGTCGGACGTACATTTCTTCTCTTCTCTCTTTTCTTTCTTTCTCTCTTTTCTTTCCTTCAGCCGACTATCTGGCAGCCAGCCATCTCACCCGGTCACCCTCTTTTTTTTCAAGCCGGCTTGACTTTTCTTCCACCGGCATCCCACTCGCTTCTTTTGAACCAGCGCCCGGCCGCAGCAGTTGAGCAACGCGAGCCGGCCTGGGAGCGCAGAGAGGCCAGGGGGCAGGACCGACCGGGTGGTGGCGGAGCCGGCGGGCGGCGAAGCCGGCCGTCCGGGTCGCGGCGAAGAAGGCAGGCGGCGAAGCCGCGAGTAGGCACGGGAGGCACGGCGGAGCTGGCCAGCGTAGGAGGCCGAGTCCGGCTGGGGAGCCGGCCACGGGCGCCTGGAGGCGCGAGATGGGGCGGAGCCGCGTGGAGGGACGCGGAGCAGTCGGCCAGGCGGGGCAAGGGCCCCGAGACGCTGGGAGGCGTGGGGAGCCGTCGGCCAGAGCAGGCGGTCGCGCGCGACCGAGCCGGCATGGGGAGGCGGCCCAGCGGAGCAGGCGGAGCCGGTCCGGGGAGGCGGCGCAGGGGGAGCCGGAGCCGGCCGCGGGCGGAGCAGAGGGCACGGAAGCGGCGTGGTGGAGCGAGCCTGAGCCGGAGTCGGACCCGGCCGCGGGCTGAGCCGGAGTCGGAGCCGGCAGGCGCGGGGCCGCAGGAGCCAAGGGCGGAGCCTGCCGGGGTGTGGGGACCCGGCGCGGTGGCGGGGACCCGACGCGGGGGCGGGCGGAGACGGCCGGGCCAGGCCGCAGGCGCGAGCCGGCGGGTGCTGGTCAGGACGCGCGGAGCCAGCGCAGAGGGCGTGGCGGTGTCGGCAGAGGAGCGTGGGGAAGGCCGGGACGCGGGCGCGAGCCGGCCAGCGCGGGAGGCCGCCGAGCGAAGCAGAGGTGACGAGCAGGACGCCGGACGGGGCCGGGACGCACAGAGCCGGCGGGCGGGACGCCGGACGGGGCCGGATCGCACGGAGCCGGCGTGCGGGACGCCGGACGGGGCCGGGTCGCGCGGAACCGGCGCGCGAGAGCCGGAGGTGGCCGGGCTCGGGCAGGAGCCGGCATGCTGGAGATGGCGCGAGCGTGGCCGCGGGAAGCGGAGATGGGCGCGAAGGCGGGGCTCGAACCCATGGTTGCGGGGGTGGTGCGGGGCACTGGTGGTGGCGGCTGTGCCAGGAGGCAGCGGCTGGAGCTCCTGCGAGCTAGAGCAGAGGAGGCGCGGTTGCCGGCAGATGCGCATGCAGTAGCAGCAATGCAGGCAGAGGGGATGAGCGAGGAAGCAGCTTGGGCGGGACGAGGCAGCAGCACGGCTGGAGAGGAAGAGGCGCCGCGGGAGGCCGCCGGCGCGCGGATTGCGCGGCCCCCGGGGCGGAGGAAGCAGCCCGCAGCGACGAGCAGAGGAGGAGCAAGCCTATGGCCGTTATCTGACCAATGTCCGTCTACTATCTGATCGATATACGGGCGTTTATCCAACCTGCATATGGCTAGTGTATAGGCAATATCTGACTAATGGTTTGACCATTGTTTTGACTTGCTCTAGCTAGCTTGTATGGACGAAATGTGGAGGAGCGAAAGCGCATTCCGGTCAGAGCAAGGCGCAGCGCGGAGAGGAGCAGACGCAAGCCGCGCGTGGATGGTCACGGCCGACCGAAGCGAGGCCCCGCGCGCGGCGCGTGCACGGACTGACGGCCGGCGTTGCAATGGTGGTGACGAAGAGGCTGACGGCGAGGACGCGCCACCCCTCGCGGCCGCTCCGGGGGCGGGTCGATGTCAAGCCCCCGAGCGCTATCGGAGAGACGCCGCGCTGGAGGCGATGAAGAAAAAAGGGTCCCGCCCGGACAGCGAAACCAGCAGCAGCGCGGTAGCATAGTACCGCACCACGGAGGGCGCCAACTGTCGTGGTATTTCTCACGGGGGGCTTGCGAGTCAACAGATGCCAAAAGGGCTTAGTGTGTGGGTAAGACTGCTGCTGATAGGCCCAGGAGCGGGTATGCGAGTAACACGCGGTGGTTTACCCAGCTTCGGAGCTCTCCGTAGAGATAATACTCCTACTGCTGCATGTCTGAGTGTATCTATCTGGGGTGTACATCGGGCAGTACAAAGTGCTCCTGGAGCTGTATCTCGGATCAGTGACCAGTGCATCTGATCTAGTATATGCCTATTCGAGGCATGCTAGTGGCCGGCCATGTATGGCCATGGCTTGTGGCCGTGGGAGTCCATCCTCCTGGATGGATGGATGAGTGCCCCTTTTATAGTGTGGGCTAGCTTACTATGTAAGCTATGTAGGTATGGTGGGGCGTCATGCTTGTCCCCTGGGCCACTTTATAAATAGTGCCAGGGGACAAGTGACACTATACATGATGGCATCGAGGTACAGCCGTCTCGTCCGCGGTATGGCCGCCACGTCGAGGTCTTGTCGGTGTCGGGTCGGGCTGCGGTCGGCAGCCGGCTGGTTGGCGCAGTTGGCAGCCGGCGCGGTCGGACTGAGGGGCTTTGCTAGCCCCGATGTCTTGAAATATCTTCTTGCCATCCTCGGGGTACCCGTGGTCGATTACTCCGACAGTATACGAGATACGGTGGCACATTGACTTAAGTTGAATATAAGTGCCCAAAATTTGTGTGCATGTTATAATAAGGATTCACTTAAAATAGTACGTGAGCGAACAGAGGGATCAATTGGACAGTGTTCCCGAGCAGTAGCGAGATGTGTGAGGTAAGAAACACCGCTGGCGCTTTTAATTTTTCTTATTAATTTGTTTGTTTCACCCTCTGACTGGTGGGACCCAACGTACTACGTGGAGAGAGGTAAGGTGACAAAGGCTGCATTATTTCTGCACCACTGTGGATAGTCTTACCACCAAAGCCACATGACACGATTATGATTGAAATCCCAATGACTCCCACACACACACAAAAACACGGCATGCTTGTCACACGAATGCAGGAATGTATAAAAGGTTATTTCCCTCTCGTTGAACATAACGGGAGGGTTGTGTAGCTGGTTAGCGTGTTCGCTCATCAAACTTGAGGTCTTGGGTTCGATAACTACACTTGAGCATAATTTGTGCCAGGAGGATTCTTTGACTGGTCAAAATGTTTTCTAGGGTTTGCACACTTCACACTCTCTCTCCAGTATATATATACACGCTGGAGCCTTAGCGCCTGTAGTTGCTCTCTTCACACTCTCTCGCCCTCTCCCACTGGAGCCTCAGTGCTTGTAGTTGCTCTCTTCACACTCTCTCGCCCTCTCCAGATCTAAACAAGACTTCGTTGGCCTCTCTCTCCCCTCACTGCTTCTCAAAGAGCCGGCAGGATCCGTCCGCCGGGAAGGGCAGGAGGCTTAACGCTGTCGTCGTCGACGAGGGACTACCGGCGCAACTGTTCACTTTCCACCCAGCGGCGGTGCGGGAGGGCCTCCGACCCCTTCTTCTTCGCCGTCGTCCCGTCGCCCACCGAACCACGCCCCAAGAACCTTAAGGTATAATTTACTTACTCCACATGCATTGCTCTAGCTGCATGTATACCATGAATCTAGGACGTGGTTCAAAGAGGAAAGGAGTGGGGGAAAGTAGTGGGAAAAGTTGTATATAGCATGAATCTAGGACGTGGTTCAAAGAGGAAATGAAGGGGGAAAGTTGTATAACATGAATCTAGGACGTGGTTCAAAGAGGAAAGGAATGGGGGAAAGTAGTGGGGAAAGTTGTATTGCATAAATCTAGGACGTGGTTCAAAGAGGAAAGGAAGGGGCGAAAGTACTAGTTCAAAAAGGAAAGGAAGGGACAAGACTGTAGAGTTTGAGCAGGACTAGATTTGCTGCGCTCACATAGGGAAAGGTGTCTAAAGATAACAAAACTGGGACCAACACAAATATGCTCCTTGGTTGTTTGTTCTTTGTTGCAACAGACTGTGCATGACCACAGTACATCGGTAGATGCACATGGTGCTGGTGCGTCCATAGTCCCATGCAACTCATTAGCTGTTGTTAATCTAAGGCCCTGTTTGGTTAAAAACTCCCTAGTCCCTACCTGCTTGGTTCCAGGGACTAAACATGGACTAGAGGTTATTAAATGACATGCTAAAATACCATGTTACCCCTAGTAATGAACTAATAGAGACAAGGTGTGATGCGTGGCAGGGGCAACTGTTGGACAAAGTCCCAAAAAGACTCCCTCGGGGTCTTCTTTCTTTAGTCCCAAACGCCCACTTTTAGTCCCTAAAAGTCCCTCCTGTTTGGTTTAGATGGGACTGACACAGAGTTTTTTTTAGTCCCTACACCAAAATGTCCCTGTAAACAAACACCCTCTAATAATGTCGCTGGAAAATTGATGCAATGCCACAGTTAAAACCAAATTACATGTTTAACAAATTTTATTGTTAATATAATCTCTATGTTAATATTAATCAATGCCACCGTTTGAGAAATGCTACTGTCTTGCTTTCTTTCCCATTTAGATAAGGTAGATGCTTCTTTTTGTTGGCTTCTGTGTCATCCACCGTTATTGACCACTAATTGTTTCCTTTGCACCTCTGTGTAAACAGGGTTATCTACTTCACCTTGTTGCCATTGTGACCTTTTGTTGCACTGCACAAAACACTTTTGTTTTAAGAGTGCTTTGTGCAGTTCAACCAAAATGTCACATCGACAACGTTGCTTGATTGCTTGATCTTAGTGGAACTGCACAAGAGGAGATCTTACTTCCTATCCGTTAAGGTGAATTTGGTTCAGATCTTCTTCTTGTGAGTTGTTTGAATTCCGCATCATGAGAGGTCAGTACTAGCCTTCTTTCACATGATTCTGCCGTGTGCTTTCATATGTTGTGCTACTTGTACGATAATGTTGCTTGATTTTAGTGAACTGCACAAATGGAGACAAGACTTCCAATCTGTATGTGCACCGTAATATCCCAATGAGGTAAGATAAGGATATTTCACAACTCCTGGCATGTATTTTGCCACTTTCATCAGAAAATTAAGTTTAGTACTATACTTTTGCTCCCTAATTGACATGCCAAATCTTACATTGAAGGCGAAGCTTGTCTGTTATTGAACCAAGTGATGAAGGGGAAGAACAAGCGGAAGAAAAACAAAAATCAACTCCCGGTGCTGTAATGAAGCACTGGAACTGTGATTACACAAGTAATGATATAGTTTTGCATCTTAATTTATTGCTATGGCTGGAACGAGCAATTGTTTTGCCACTGATTTGATGCCACTCTTAATGTAATATGTAATTATCTCAACTTGTGCAAACATGGATCTTCTTTGAAGATACCATATATTTTAGTGGAACTGCACAAGAAGATGTTGGAAACATTAAACTAATCGAGGAGTATATAGTAAGCATGGCCACCACCATAGATAGAAACAGATGGTTCCGGAGAAGTTCTTCATCTGTATGCTCTACACAATAAGCCTCGTGACAAAGGTTGGTACTCGCCCACTGATTTCATCCATATGATTGAGCTTTGTCATCTCTATTGGTGTTGTGCTACTGTTTAGATACTGTCATGAAAAAGTGGTATTGTCCTTGAGAAGTGCTTCATCTGTGTTGTTTTAAATATTTCCTTTCCTTTTTTCGAGCAAACAGGGATGCTAGCATTTAGTAGTCCTCTTATCTTTGCACAACAGGATCATCTTCCTCTGAAGAAGAATATGGAGTACATGAAGTGACTAGTTCCGATTATGCCAGGATGAAGAAGCCCTGTCTATCTTCTCATCAGAAGGAGCAGTTGAAGGATGGTTACATTACTCCACACAAGACCAAACTAACTTCAGCTCAGAAGGACTGACAAATCTCCATTTTTTTGCTGTGATGCGCGAGTACAATGTTGTTCTAGGATTCTTTCTGGTGAGTTCCATTTTTCTAAAAGTGTGCTCTACATGGACCATGTATGTGCCTATTGAAACTGTCAATTAATAGTATAGTTTGCTTTATACTAATCACTTTTTTTGTATTTGTGCAAACAGGGGTGCTCAGCTTGATTTCAATGGGAACTGCACAAAATGTTCATGAATACATCGAATCATTCATTCCCACCACAAGAAAGGAGGTGCCAATAAGTTCAAGGTGTCGCAACATATAAGGGCGAAATCATACAAGCTACGTGCGAATTTGGTTGATTTTGGTGAAACTGCACAAAAAGAATAGCTGGTTTATTTAGCACGAGGTGCCATGTCAATGTCCAAACTAATGGCAAACCCTGCCCATTCCACAATCGTAGGCATTTGATATTTTGGAATGGGACAACCTTGTCAAATTTTGCTCATTGATTTTAGCAAGACATGCGTTTGATATTTTTGAATGGGACACCCTTTGCTGTCAGCAGCGTCGATCAATTTTTTCTTTATTCTTTAGTTATGAAGTAAATATTGCCTCTAACATGTGAGTCGCTGAGATGCATAATCATCGATTGTTTTGAATGTTCTCTATGAATTGCCAGGCCTGTGTGTTTGATTGCAATGTACAAAAACGCTAAAAAGCTGCTCAAACTCTTTGTACTCCTCCTATTCCTTTTTACTTTGCACATTGTGAAAGTGCATACTTTTTTGTATAAGATTGGTCAAAGTAGAGATACTTTGATTGCAGACAAAACTTGTATGCAGACTAGCAAGGACCAGAGGGAGTACAAGTGAAACTGCTGCAAACGAGGTGATCACCCCAGGAATAATGCTAGTACGTATTGTTTTGCATGTTCATCCAATGCCAGTGATACAGGAATTCGAACTAATCGAAATAAATTCATTCATACACGGTCGGATTTCATATAAACATGCCGAATTTCATTACATTTCATACATTCTTCAACTAAAAAGGGGTGCGCTGGAGGTATAATTAATTAACCGAAGCTACCCACCTGTGTCCTGCTGAGCCGAACAGAAACTTCAGTGACTTAACTGCAGGTGCAGTTGCGTAACTCACATGTGGCCTGTTGGGCCCACGTGTCAGTCAGCCAACTGCACCAGCAGTTAAGAAGAAGCAGCGTTCTTCTCCAGCGCAGCTCTCCGACTCCACGTCGCCGTCAAGAAGCTAACCGGCCATCAATGGTCAACCCGCCTAGCTTGGCTTCAACCAGAGGGTAGCAGCGGTGGCCTTACTTGGACCTGAGTGGCGGTGACCTACCGTGTTCTACTCTTCCTTGTTTTCTGTGTGGCGCGGCCTCGTTGGCAGCGGGGCGGGGCCTCGGCGGAGCCGGTGATGTCCTCTGTCTCGTTGCCGACGGGCAGCGCCTTAGCGGAGCGGTGGAAATCCTCCCCCATGTTGCCGACAGGGTGGGGCCTCGGCTGAGCCGGCGATGTCCTCTGCCTCGTTGTTGGTGGGGCGGGGCCTCGGTGGAGCCGGCGGTGTCCTCTGCCTCGTTGTTGGCACCATAGGGCCTTGGCGGAGCAGGGCCTCGTCGATGCCAGCGGAGCGAGGACTCGTGGGAGCCGGCATTGTCCTCTGCCTCGTCCTCGGTCTCACCAAACAGCGCCTCGCCCGCTTCATCGCCCTCTTCGCTAGCCTCTTTATAGGCGGCCGCAGCCTCCGCCACCCGCATGCAATACCGCCAGCGCTCGAGGCGTCCCTTGCGGGTGGAGCGGTACAAGTCGAGCAGCGCCTCCTGCTCCGCCCGCTTCGTGGCGATCTTCTCCTCCGCCTGCAGGTGCTCCTGGAGGAGATGGTGGTTGTAGGCGGCGTCGGCCTGCGCCTCCCGGAACTGCTCCTCACGCATCTGCCTCACCATGTCCATATATTGGGCACGGGCCTCACCGATGGTCATGGTGCAATGCACCAGCGAGGATGGCGCAGAGGAGGGGGTTGGCGCCGGATCATCGACTACCATGTTCTCCATTGGGACGTCGTCGTCCTCTGGATGCCTACCGGCCAGCCGGTCGGCAGCAATGGCTGCCATCTCCTTGTGGTCCATCGTCCGCCCGTCCCAAAGAGCACTGGAGCGCGAGGAAGCCATGGTGGGCAGTAGTGATATGGACAGGAGAAAGGGAACGGATGCGGATGACTGCAGCTATGGCCGGCGCAGCAGTTTATATAGCAATGGTGGGCGGGCGAAGGGACGGGCATGTGGCGCCGGAGTAGCCGCCTCAGCAACCGTGTATCATTAATGTGGGCGGCAGATGGACGGACGGACAACACTTGTGTCGTTTGAAGGCGGAGTGCCGGGGTACTGATCCACGGGCACCTATGGGACCGGCGGGCCGAGTCCCTTTCGGTTCGGCGGGGGCAGAGGTCGTGCAAAGAGCGGATCGAGGCGAAGCACACGAGCAGTTTACCCAGGTTCGGGCCGCACAGATGCGTAAAACCCTACTCCTGCTTTGTGGTTTGTATTGATTTCTTGCTCGGGAGCGCGGAGTGCTACAGTACACACCAGCGGCTAACGAGACCGAGCGTGGGTGTTCGAACTAGCTAACCCCCCTCTATGTTGCGCATGGGCCTCCTTTTATATGCTCAAGGGGTCACCGACAGGTGGCAACGTAGACAAGGGCAAAAAAGGGAAAGGTGTTGCAGTTGGTACAGCTACCTGCTACAGTGTATCATACCTAACCCTGACGGCAGGGGACAAGGGCCTTAAATGCCCGTCTGTGTCGCCTAAACAGTGTAAAAGGGACCGTCAGGAACGCCACCGCTCGCCACGACGGCAATCTTGTCAGCGCCGCTTGCCACCGCTCACCGCTGGCTGCACAGCCTCCCGCCACGTACGCTGGGAAGGGTCCCAGAGCGACACGTTGGTGGATGTGCTGGAGCGCGGGCACGGAGTGGTGGCTTTCCGCGGCAAACGCCTTGCCGCGGTCGTTGTCTTGTCGCGTCCGGGAGCTTGTCGCTCACCGGGCCTTGCCGGGACGCGTGGCGCGTCGCGGCAAGTTCCTTGAGATGCCTTGGGTGGCCTTCCCGGCAAGCTCCTCTTGCCGGGGTCTTGAGGTGCCTTAGTTGGCCTTCCCGGCAAGCTCCTCTTGCCAGGGTCTTGTCTCCTTGAAAGGCTCCAGGGGAACCACGGAGGACCTTGGCGGTCAGCCGGCAAGCCTTGCCGCGGGATGCTGCGACTGCCCGTGCACAAGTTTGGGATACTAGGGTACCCCTACTCTAGTACACCGATAGGAGCCCCCGGGCCTGGGCCATACACGGTGCCGAGCGCTGTTGGGCCAGGCCCAAAACAGGGCACGGGCACGCGCGGCCTAGGTTACGCCGTATCTTTCTCCGTATCCACCGCGCCCTCCCCGAACGGCACGCGTTGAATGCGGCGTCGTGGGAGAGATCGTGGGTGGTTATTTTATTCGGAAATGCGGAACGTCCGCCCCTCCCTCTTTATAAGCAGGGGAAACAGGGGTAGTTCGCACATTCGCCCGTTGCTGCTTCCAATCTCAGAAATCTCCGCCGCTCCCTCGTCTTCCCAAAGCCGAAAGAGAGCAGCGCTTCGCCCCCCATCGCCACCAGCACCACCAACGCCGTCGACCTCCTTCACCACTTCCGCCATGGCTCCAAAAGCCGACAAGGGGAAGGTCGTGAAGTCGACCGAGGCGCAGCGGCTTGCGGCGCTGCGGAAGGAGCGCGCAGTTTTCCCCCCCAAGCTTGCCGCGGAGGAGCTGAGGGAGAACTACTACCTCTTCTGGTCGGCGGAGACACGAGCGCATCCGCGGACGAAGGTACTCCCCGCCGCCGCTTGGAAGAAGGCCCCAAATGGATAACCCTTCTTCACTCTGTTCTTCTACTGCGGGCTCTGCCCGCCTTTCTCTGAATTCTTCTGCGACATCATGAATACCTATGGATTCCACCTCCTTGACTTCACCCCCAATGCCGTTCTGACCATGGCAGTTTTCGCACATCTCTACGAAAACTTTGTCGGAGTCCATCCCAATGTAGCCCTCTTTCGCCACTTCTTCATACCTCGAGTATAGAGAGGAGAGCCTCTATCCGGCGGAATCGCCTGCATCTCAAGGGCCGGCAAGAAGGAAACTTATCTGGAGGGAGAATTCTGCGGCAAGTGGGAGGAGTGGAGGGCAGACTGGTGCTGGATTGACGAGGAGAACCCGCAGCCATTCACCGCCCGGCGCCAAACCCCAGTAGCACGCGGCAGCAATTGGAGTGACGTGGCCCCGGAAGACGACATGCTGAAGATTGCTGTCACCCGGACCCTGCGCCTCAGGCTTGCCGGGCTTACTGTAGGCGCCGTTGGCGTAGATTTTCTTCGCCGCCGCATCGCCCCCTTGCAGGAACGGGGGAGACCTACTTGGGAGTTCAAGAATGCGGCGGACATCATGAGGCTGCGGTCGGGCCTCAACTACAACTTCACAGTTCTGGAGCTCAACGCGATGCTCCAGGAGCTCTTCAAGTATGACCCCCAACATCCCGAAGTGTTCAGGTTGCCGGGGGCGTCGTTCCGTTGTGCAACAATTCCTCGCTCGACCGCATCCGTGCGATGATGCCAGAGTGCGACTCACATGGAATTGTGCCAACTTGGCAGGAGCCTGCAGACGACGTCGTGCAGCAGTTCTTCGATGACTTGGTAGAAGTGCCGATCCGCTCCGACGAGAAGGATGGGCTCACCCGCGACACCACCGATGCGGAGATGGCACTCATCGCCACCAGGCTGGAAGAGGAGGCGGCAGGCGCAGCCGCGGGCGAATTTGGATTCACCGTGGAGGAGGCAGATGCAGCAGAGGCGGCAAGCCGTGCCGAGCGAAGGGAGCCTGCCGGCGAGAAAGAGCTTGCCGGGCAGAACGTCGAGTCGAGCGAGCCCGCCAAGGATACGAGCGGCTTGCTGGAGATCAACTCGTCTTCCACTTCATCTTCGGGTAGCTCGCCTCAAGCAAAGCCTCCATCCCCACCAAGAAGGCGTCTCCGCAAGGCCGGTGACGTAGCGAAGCGGCAAGCGGGTCAACAGTCGCCGCGCCGCGTGACACGCTCCACCGCGGCAAACACCGTTGCCACAGGAGCGCCTCATGCTGCGACGACAACTGGAGCGGGGCCCTCCCGGACCACCGCTTCTGCTCCTGCCGCTTCTCATGCCGCGACGACAGCTGGAGCGGGGTCGACTCAGACCGCCGCCACTGCTCCCGCCAAGCGGCCAAGGGAAGCTTCTCCTCCGCCTCCTCGTGCCGGGCGCGCGCCGGACTTTGACTTCTCCGCGTTCAGCTCCGACGAGGAAGAAGAAGAAGAGTAAGCTTCTCTTGCTGTACTTTGCTGTTCTTCAATTCTTGCCGTTTGTCTTGTATCTCATTTGCTTTACTCTGAACTTGTTCCTTTTCAGGACTCTGGCTCAGAGAGCAGCAAAGAGAGCCAAGGTCCCGGTGATTGTCATCGAGGACGAACCTACTGCGACAGCGGGGGGTGCGCCCGAGACAACCTTGCCGGACCCGACAACTTTTCTCCAGAGCAGCCCCCAGCGTAAGTATATGGTTTGCTTTCCGCTTGTGAGGTGCGCATGGATACTCTGTCTTTGCTGATATCTAACTGCTGGTTTGTGTAGGAGCAGAGCAGCCTCACCAGGAGCCAAGGGAGAATTCCCCGACAAGGGAGAATTCTCCAGCAAGGGAGGGCTTTCCGGTAAGGGAGAGGTCTCCGGCAAGGGAAGGTTCTCCGGCAAGGGACAACACCAGCGGCCACCCGACGGCTGAGACCACGACTACAGAACCCGGTACAGGTAATCCTTTCGCTGCAAGGCTTCCCTTGGGTTCTTCTTCTTGTTCTTCTTGGGTTTTTGCTTGACTCTTCTCCCCTTTCCGGCTGTCAGACCCAGTTGCTACAGAGCCGATGGAGACCGAGGTTGCCGCCGAAGAAGCAGCCGGTGCTGGCGATCCCGCCGACACAGAGGCCGCCAAGGCTACCGCCGCAGCAACTGGCGAGGGGTCCGGCGATCGCACTGACGGCCCTGAGGCCGCAGGAGCGCCAGGCACTACACTGACCACCGACCCGTCCGCCGCTGCCGCAGCGCCAGGCTCCGAAGAGCCCCAGCCAGGTGTCTACCTGAAGGCCGGCGAAGGCGTCTTCATCAACCTCCCCTGGGCGTCAAGCTCCAGGGCGTCGGTCGAGGGGGAGATCTTCGACGGGGAGGTGCTCGCCTCCGCGGGGCTGACGCTGGTCGACGCGCCAAGCAGCATCAGCAACGAGCCCGAAGAAGAGCGGCTGCTGCGGAAGTTGATGTCGCTCTACCGCGCGCGGCAAGCCAAGCTGGACTCCCACGAGGCGCTTGTCGCGAAGGCGAGAGCAGATATCGAGAAGCGCGCGGAAGAGCTCGGGGGTTTCCACCGGGAAGCCCTCCGATCCCTGGTGAAGGAGCAGGAGCAGCTCGCCGAAGCGCAGAGGGTCTTCTTCCTCGAGAAGGCCGAAGTCGAAGAGCAACAGCGACTTGCTGCTGTGAATCTATCTGCGGAAGAGGGCGAGCTGGCGTAGCGGAAGGTCAATCTTGACGCCCACGAGGAGGAGCTTGCCGCGCGCGAGGAAAAACTCGGCGGAGCCCTCAAGCAAGCAGAGGACGCTGCCGCCGCCGCCGAGGCCGCCAAGAAGGAGCTGGAGACGAAGGTGGCGCAGCTGGAGGTCGATCTCGCCGAGAAGGGCAAAGAGTTCAGCGCCGCCAAGGACTCCAATGCAGATCTTGAGTCGAAGTTGAACGCTTTGACCAAGACGCTGGACGGCGCCAAGAAGCAGGAGGCGGCCTTGAAGGAGGGGATCAAGGCCGACAAGGCGCTGCTGGAAAGTGTCGCCGCCACCCAAAACGCTTTCCGGGAGACTGTGGAGCACTGGACGGAGAGTCTTGTGAATGCTGCCACAGACATTGACAAGGAGTTGGCGCAGCTGGGGATGGAGGATCTCGGGTATCCCTCCGACGAGAACCTCCAACCCAGCGCCAAACTCGTCTTGTTCTTCAAGGGCGTGGCGACGGCCCTCCAGCGACTCCGGGAGAGGGTCCCAAAGCAGCTGGCCGACGAGTCGCGCAAGATCTGCGCGGGAGCTCTTCAGAAAGTGTTGGTGAAGGTGGCCTTCCGCAATCCGGGCCTCAACCTCACCAACGTCCTCAAGACCCTGCCGCTGGATGCTGATCTGGAGGCGCTCAAGGCCCTTGTCGCACCCATTGTGGACAAGGTGAGCGGGATCAAGAGGATCGAGGGCGATCGCGTAGATTAGGCCGCCCATTTCTTCTTTCCTTGTCGCTGTTTGTCATGTTATGAAAACAATCTGTTAGAGCTGCGACAAGCTATCTTTGTAATATAACTTTATTCTAGGTAATGATTGCAATGTTATTCCCTTTACTTGATTCCTTCCTTTGTATGTTTTTGCCCTACGCTTTTAGGGAACTTGCCGGTGCAGGCACCTGAGCCGCGAGCGCTGAGTGCGGGACGTCAGCAGCCTGCTGGCGGTGCCGCTACCGACAAGAAACCTTGTCGCAACTAGTCGCAGCTCACTTAAGTTGTTGAGCGGACTCGAAACACAGTAAGGGCGCAACTAGCTACGAGTTGGTTCCTCCGCGCACAGGTTTTCCATACAAAGTGCGGTCGTTCAAGGGAGATAACTTAAAAATTTAAAAAATCCGATTGCTCAAACTTTGGCAACTTAGCTTTTCTGTTGTTTGCTTCCCGGCAAGGCGAAACTTTCTTGAACGACGCCCGGTCCATACCATTATCTTCTCCTTTCCCCCCCGGCAAACTTGTGGGCGAGGGAACCTTCCTTTCCTTGAGAAAAAAAGAAAGAAGAGAAAATAAAGATATGGAGCCTTGCGGCTCGTTATTGCTTACCGAGGAGTAGGTGCTGCACAAAGTGTCAGATCATATATGCCAAAAAATAGAAAGCATGAAAATGACAAAATGTGCGTAGCACATGAGCTTTACTTATGCACGGGGTCTGCGCCCGGCTTTGTACAAAGGATTACATGCAACAGCGGCAAGACTTGTACAAAAGGTGGTTGCCGGAACAGGTTCCGGCAACCGCGCCTTACGGGTAAAACTTACGAAGATGCTCAATATTCTAGGAGTTGCTCACCGGAATGCCATCTTCGGTCTCAAGGCGGACAACGCCAGGCCTAGTGACTCGTTTCACCCGGTAAGGGCCTTCCCACTTCGGCGTCAACTTGTTGGAATTCCTGGCGGACTGAACACGCCGAAGAACAAGGTCGCCTTCCTCGAGACTTCTGGCGTTAACTTTGCGGCTATGGTAGCGGCGCAAAGCTTGCTGGTAGCAAGCAGCTCACACAGCAGCCTGAAGACGGTCTTCCTCAAGGAGCAGCGCGTCATCTTCTCGCAGCTGCTCTTGCTCGAGCTCATCATAAGCGAGCACTCGAGGTGACCCGTATACGAGTTCTGTGGGGATAACTGCCTCTGTTCCATAGACTAGAGCGAAAGGTGTCTGTCCAGTGGCTCGATTTGGTGTCGTCCTGATCGACCAAAGAACCACCAGCAGCTCCTCGATCCAGTTTCTTCCGCACTTGTGCAGCCTGTCGAAAGTCCTGGTCTTGAGCCCACGCAGCACTTCAGCATTTGCCCTCTCCGCTTGACCGTTGCTTCTCGGGTGAGCAACAGAAGCGAAGCAGACCTTGACGCCAAGATCTTGGACGTACTACATGAAGGTGCGGCTCGTGAATTGTGTACCGTTGTCGGTGATTATCCTATTAGGGATCCCGAAGCGGCAAACAATCGACCTGAAGAACTTGACTGCTAACTGTGCTGTCACCTTCCTCACTGGTTCCACTTCCGGCCACTTTGTGAACTTGTCGATTGCAACGTACAAGTACTCAAAGCCCCCGACTGCTCGGGGAAAGGGACCGAGGATGTCGAGCCCCCAGACCGAAAATGGCCAGGATAAAGGGATCGTCTGGAGAGCTTGAGCTGGTTGGTGTATCTTCTTGGAATGGAACTGGCACGCTTCGCACTTGGTTACCTGTGCAGTTGCATCCTGGAGGGCTGTCGGCCAAAAGAAACCTTGCCAGAACGCTTTGCCGACAAGTGCTCTTGTGCCAATGTGGTGACCACATATGCCTCCATGTATCTCTGCCAACAGCTTTTGTCCGTCTTCCCGGTGAATACACTTCAATTTCACACCGTTGAGTCTTCTTCTGTACAGTGTCTTGTCGACAAACTGGTACATACTTGACTGCCGGGCTACTTTTTCCGCTTCTTCTTGCTCTTCGGGAAGTTCTCCTGTCTGAAGGAAACGGACAATCTGCTGTGCCCATGCTGGAGCTTGTGGCTCGACAACAAGGACTAAAGGCAAATCTGCTGCTGCGGGAACATCCGCTTCTACGGCAAGAACCTGCGGCTCTGCCGGAGCTTGACGTTCCCCGACAAGCTTGTCGGAGCAAAACTTGTCGGGAGCTTCTGCTTCAACGGAACAAACCCTAAGGCTTGCCGGAGCATCTTGCTCCTCAGCGCTCTTGGTGTTGGTCTCTGCTGCTGCGGGAACATCCGCTTCTACGGCGAGAAGCTGCGTCTCTGCCGGAGCTTGACGTTCCCCGACAAGCTTGCCGGAGCAAAACTTATCGGGAGCTTCTGCTTCAACGGAACAAACCCTGGGGCTTGTCGGAGCAGACTGCTCCTCAGCGCTCTTGGCGTTGATCTTGGGGACCTTCTTGGCGGCGGCTTCGGGAAGCTCTGCCGGCAAATAGTCACTAGAAATCAACTTCCTCTTCTTGCTCTGTCCAGTTGATGGCGTTACGGACGGTTGAGTTAGCTTGAGCACAAAGATCCCTGGTTCCACAGGTAACTTATGTGTGGCGCACTTTGCCAGGCCATCAGCAATAGCGTTCTGAGCTCTTGGAACATGCTCCATTTGTAGGCCGTCAAAGTGCTCTTCTAGCTTTCTCACTTCGTCGACGTAGGCTTCCATCAACGGACTCTGATAGCTCTTGTTTACTTGGCGGACGACAAGCTGTGAGTCACCCCTGACAATGAGCTTCTTGATCCCAAGGTCTGCCGCGATCCTGAGACCGGCAAGCAAGCCTTCATACTCTGTAGTATTGTTTGTTGCTTGCTCCTTGGGAAAGTGCATCTGGACTACGTACTTGAGGTGCTCTCCGGTGGGTGCGATAAGCAGCACACCAGCGCCGGCGCCTTGCAGCGAAAAGGCACCGTCAAAGTACATCAGCCACTCTTTGCTTGCTTCGTCGACGGGGATGCTCGTTTCTGGAATTTCTTCATCTGGTGTTGGCGTCCATTATGCTATGAATTCTGCCAATGCTCTGCTCTGGATAGTTGAAGTACTCTCAAACTTGAGGCCAAAGCTTGACAGTTCCAGTGCCCACTCAACAATCCTGCCTGTCGCTTCTGGATTCTGTAGTATCCTCTTCAGCGGAAAGCGAGTGACAACTGTGATCTCATGTGCTTGGAAGTAATGGCGCAGCTTTCTCGAGGCCATGAGAAGGCCGAAAAGCAATTTCTGCACGCCAGAGTACCTTGACCTAGCCCCATGCAGAAGGGAACTGACAAAGTAAACTGGGCGCTGCACCATTTTCTTCTGTGTCTCCTCGTGCATCTGCGCAGATCCATCTTTGTCGGGACCAGAGCTTGCCGGGGAAGCCCCTTGCTTGTCGCTGGATGCGCTTGCCGTGGTTGCTGGCTCGTCATCTGCCTCCCTCTCTGCTACTAACGCAGCACTAACCACTTGATTGGTTGCCGCTATGTACAGCAGCAACTTCTCTTGTGGCTTAGGTGCGACAAGTATTGGAGGGGAGGACAGGTATCTCTTTAAGTCTTGCAGCGCAGCCTCCGCTTCCGGAGTCCATTTCATTGGACCTGCCTTTTTCAATAATTTGAAAAATGGCAGGGCGCGCTCAGCAGACCTAGAGATAAACCTGCTGAGAGCAGCCACACAACCGGCAAGTCTTTGTACATCCTTGACGCGCTTTGGTGCTTCAATCTGCTCAATGGCCTTGATCTTGTCGGGATTGGCTTCAATTCCCCGCTGAGACACGAAGAACCCGAGAAGCTTGCCGGAGGGGACTCCAAACACACACTTCTCTAGGTTGAGTTTGAGGCTGATCTTGTGCAGATTTGCAAAGGTCTCGTCTAAATCTTGAATCAGAGTCGCTTTGTCCTTGCTCTTGACCACTATGTCATCCATGTAGGCTTCCACATTTCTGTGTATTTGTGGCTCCAGAGCGACATGGACTACTCTTGCAAATGTTGAACCAGCATTTTTTAAACCAAAAGGCATCCGTACGAAACAGTACGTGCCACATGGAGTAATAAATGCGGTCTTCTCCTCATCCTCTTCTACCATGAAGATCTGATGGTATCCTGAGTATGCGTCAAGAAATGAAAGCAAGTCACATCCGGCCGTGGAGTCAACAATCTGGTCAATGCGCGGCAAAGGAAATGGGTCTTTGGGACAAGCTTTGTTAACATCGGTAAAATCGATACAAAGTCTCCATTTCCCGTTTGCCTTGCGCACGACTACAGGATTGGCCAACCACGTAGGATGGAGCACTCCTCTGACAAGGCCTGCTGCTTCCAATTTCTTGATCTCTTCTGCAATAAATTCTTGGCGCTCCACTGCTTGCTTCCTGACCTTCTGCTTGACGGGCCGCGCATGAGGACAAACGGCAAGGTGGTGCTCAATTACTTTCCTGGGAACACCGGGGATGTCAGACGGTTGCCACGCAAACACGTCGACATTCGCCCGCAGGAAAGCAATGAGCGCGCTTTCCTATTTAGGGTCGAGAGTGGCACTGATGGTGAAGGTACCACCAGTGCCGTCCTCCTTGGCGGACACCTTCTTCGTCTCTGGCGGAGCTGCCATTGTTTTCTTACACTTGCCGGTGGAGCTCGATGGTGCGTCCTCGACGGCAGCGCAGCACTCCGAAGAGGTGCGCTTGCCGGAGTGGGCATCAGAACTCTTGCCGGACTTGGTCTTCTTCTTTCCCCCGGGAGCTTCAGCGGCAAGTGACTTGCGGTCTGTTGCGGCTGCGACTTCCTGGTAGATCTTGTCGGCGCAGATAAGAGCGTCCTTCTTGTCGCCAGGGACAGAGATGACGCTTATCGGGCCTGGCATCTTGAGCATGTTGTATGCGTAGTGAGAGGCTGCCATGAACTTGGCGAGTGCTGGACGGCCAAGTATCCCATTGTAAGGTAATGGAATATCGGCAACGTCAAAAGTGACCCTCTCAGTCCTGAAGTTGAGCTCGCTGCCAAATGTTACTGGCAACGTGACCTTCCCCTTCGGCTTGCTCCTTCCCGGGTTAATTCCTTGGAATGTGCCGGTCTCTTCAAGCTCGCTGTCAGGGACCTGGAGTTTGTGGAGTACAGCGGAGGAGATCAAGTTCAAGCCGGCCCCACCGTCAACTAGCATCTTAGTGACCTTCAGGTTGCGGATAGTTGGTGAAACCAACATCGGCAAGCACCCGACCGCAGTTGTGCGGTCAGGGTGGTCCTCAATATCAAAGATGATAGGCGTGCTGGACCATTTCAGAAGCTTGCGTGCCTCGACGAGTGGTTCTGCTGCATTGACTTCCCGCACCCACTGCTTGAGTTGGCGGTGCGAAGTATGCAGAGAAGCACCGCCGGCAACGCACAAGACCTCTGTGGCTTTCTGGAACTCCTGCTCACTGGTCTCAACATCATCCATGTCTTCGTCGTCGTCGTCATCTTCATCCTTGTCGCGGCCGCGGGGAGGTCTGTCTCCTTGCCGCTGCTTGGCTTTGCCGCGGCGTCCTCCCCGGCCGGCGCGCTTCTTGCCAGATTCTCCAGCGCCTCCTTGGGCCCTCTCCTTGTCGCGTCGCTCGTACTCAGCCTTTTGCTGCTGGACAAGCTGCTCGACCTTCTTGCTGCTCTGGAGGTCATGGCCCTTGGTGCGGTGAATCTTGCAGTACTGCTTGTCGGTGCCGTCCTGCTTGTCGGCGACCGCCACAGCCTGGCAGTTGGTGCATGCGGCAACCTCCTTGCCGGAGCTACCAACTTTGGCTTTCTGGGCGCCACCTTCTTTGCCGGACTGCTCAACGACTGGCACATCTTTGCCTTTCTTCTTCCTGTTCCGCCGCCGGTTTTTCTTTGCCGGGGCAGCATCCTCACTGTCAGATCCTCCTGCTCCTATATTCTCTCCGGGGAGTTTCCTCCCTTCTTCAGCACGTTCACACTTGTCGGCCAGGGCATACAGCTCACTGACGTCTCTGATCTTGCACATCGCCATCTCCTCCTGCATCCTGCGGTTACGCACGTTCTGATGGAACGCGCTGATGACCGTGGCAGGGTGGACATCTGGGATGTTGTGCTGTACATGGCTGAACCTCTGAATGTACTTGCGCAGGGGCTCTCCTTCCTTCTGGGCTAACAGATGAAGGTCGCTCTCTTGGCCATGAGGTTTGTGGCCGCCTGTAAAGGCGCCGACAAACTGATGGCACAGGTCTGCCCAGGAGGATATGGAGTTGTCCGGCAAGTGCATGAGCCAGGACCTGACGTTGGGTTTGAGCACCAGCGGGAAGTAGTTGGCAAGGATCCTGTCGTCCCGTCCCCCGGCATCATGCACTGCGATGGTGTAGATGCTGAGGAACTCCGACGGATGCGACTTGCCATCGTACTTCTCCGGTACGTCTGGTTTAAAATTCTTCATACTGGGCCACTGGACTTGCCGCAGCTCATGGGTGAACGCAGGGCAACCTACCGCATACGGCAAGTCGCCTGGTTCCCCTGGCGCATGCATGTCGACAGAGGGCCCAGCGCGCTGGTCTGATTGACGTTGTGCTTCTCTTCGGCGCTCGATGCGAGTACGAGCGTCTTCTTGCTGTCGTTTGTGAAGAACTTGGCGCTGATCGCGGCGAGCTCGCGGATCTGATGACGCGGTGGAGTCGCTGTCGAGGTGGATCCGGCGAGTCGGCGATCTTGGCCTTCGGGGCGGAGAGTGCACAGTGGTTGCACCCCCACCGGTCTTGTCGCCACCGGCTCGTGCCTGGCTGACTTGCCGCGGCTGCGACGTGCTTGGCTGCCGCTGAGTGTCGCCGTTGGCAAAGCCGATGAGATTCTGGATGGTGGCCCTCCAGTCGTCAATCTTGTCCGCTGTTGGAGGGTAGTCTAGGAGCAGTTGAGCTCGCGCCAAAGCTTCTGTTGCAGTGGCGGGTGGTGGTGGCGAACGGTGCGAGGAGCGGGATATGCTCGGACTTCTAACTATGTTTGAAGGAGCAGTATCCCGTCCAGGCGACCGTGCCTCGCTCGTGCCAGCATGTTCGCATGCATGCTGGTCTTGAGCACTCCGAGATCCACCAGCTCGATCTTGGTCCAGCAAACGCATGGTACCGTGAGTACTATGACGCTGCCGGTCCCGCGCCTCCTGAGGTGGGCGCGGTGCATGTACGGACGCCGAGGTCTTGGAGTGCGTCCGGTCGTTGTGGGAGCCAGCTACGCCGCCGATGGGTAGCGCAGCCTTGTCCTTGGACCTGGCAGCACCGTGAGCTCCCTCGTCGACGCCCGTTCTTCCGCCGGCGTCCGCCCCATCAGGCGTTTGCTCCGGTGGTAGCGGGGCGGACGGAGCAGCCGCTTCCGAAGCCTTCTTCTTCGGCGGCATGTTGATGAAGATGATGAAGATCTAGCCCGCGTGAACGCCGGATCTGGTTCACACAGCTTCGACGCCCCTACCTGGCGTGCCAAAGATGCCGAGGTACTGATCCACGGGCACCTATGGGACCAGCGGGCCGAGTCCCTTTCGGTTCGGCGGGGGCGGAGGTCGTGCAAAGAGCGGATCGAGGCGAAGCACACGAGCAGTTTACCCAGGTTCGGGCCGCACGGATGCGTAAAACCCTACTCCTGCTTTGTGGTTTGTATTGATTTCTTGCTCGGGAGCGCGGAGTGCTACAGTACACACCAGCGGCTAACGAGACCGAGCGTGGGTGTTCGAACTAGCTAACCCCCCTCTATGTTGCGCATGGGCCTCCTTTTATATGCTCAAGGGGTCACCGACAGGTGGCAACGTAGACAAGGGCAAAAAAGGGAAAGGTGCTGCAGTTGGTACAGCTACCTGGTACAGTGTATCATACCTAACCCTGACGGCAGGGGACAAGGGCCTTAAATGCCCGTCTGTGTCACCTAAACAGTGTAAAAGGGACCGTCAGGAACGCCACCGCTCGCCACGACGGCAATCTTGTCAGCGCCGCTTGCCACCGCTCACCGCTGGCTGCACAGCCTCCCGCCACGTACGCTGGGAAGGGTCCCAGAGTGACACGTTGGTGGATGTGCTGGAGCGCGGGCACGGAGTGGTGGCTTTCCGCGGCAAACGCCTTGCCGCGGTCGTTGTCTTGTCGCATCCGGGATCTTGTCGCTCACCTGGCCTTGCCGGGACGCGTGGCGTGTCGCGGCAAGTTCCTTGAGATGCCTTGGGTGGCCTTCCCGGCAAGCTCCTCTTGCCGGGGTCTTGAGGTGCCTTAGTTGGCCTTCCCGGCAAGCTCCTCTTGCCGGGGTCTTGTCTCCTTGAAAGGCTCCAGGGGAACCACGGAGGACCTTGGCGGTCACCCGGCAAGCCTTGCCGCGGGATGCTGCGACTGTCCGTGCACAAGTTCGGGATACTAGGGTACCCCTACTCTAGTACACCGACACGGAGCAATTGCCTGCACCAGGAAGCTGGGCGGGCGGCGCTGACTGTTTCGGGTGGAAAGCACGCGCGGGCGAGGAGATGACTTTACTTGGAGAGGATGACAATGGGGACCCACCAGGTCCATAGCCTCACGTATGCAAGTGCCTCCTGATTATATATATATATATATATAAAACTATAATTTACTTTGCTTCCTCCTGGTTTCCTGACATCACGGTCCCACACCATTATCAACCTATGTAGTAGTCAATAAACAAGAGAATTGCACAAGAAGCGGCCGACAGCTGGGACCAAGCAACTCGAGCAGTATTTGTGTTTTTGAGGTGTGAGCACTGCAAAGTTTTTCGATGTTTAGCCCATATATTAATTTTTCTCCTTTGAACAACAACGAAAACATCGCTGCAGGTATTAACTGTGCGGGCTGTGGCCCGTCTAACCCAGGCCAGATATCCAGCCCAAATATTAATTTTTTTCAAGCTGAAAATTGCTAGCCAGCTATACTTTTTTTAGGAATACCCAGGCAAGGTCAAGTTGTTATTCTCCGCCCGCTGGGCTGCAAATCTTTCCTAGGAGGGATGCATTAGGCTTAACAAGAAAATGGGCTTTAAGAAATAATAAATGGGATGTAATTATAAAAACTAGGCAGTAACTATAAAAAAATGCACCAAACACGTGATTACTTTATAAAATATTATTTTTGGATATTGAAAATTTTAATTTCATTAATTGTTGTGAGCGGAATGTTTCGTTGGACTTTTACGTAATATAAACTTATATTGAAATTGTATTTAATCTGACTAGAAATTTCAGGATAAAAATATTTCGGATCCTATCAAAATGTGGGAAATTTTATTGAATTCTGTTTTGAACGGTTGGTTGAAATGGGCTGTACTTTTAACAAACTGTAAATGGGCTGTAGTAAATTCCATTAGAATTCAAAAATGGGCTACACATTCTTACAAATCTCAAATGGGCTATAAGTTAACGTACCAAGGGCTTTGTCAACTTAGTCAATATAAACGATTCTAGCTGTAGTGACCGTACGATGTCCATCCAACGGCCGTCATGCTTCTTCAACCTCTGGTCTTCTTGCTCCAGCCACCCAAAGCAGCGCCGGTCGTGCCGCCTGCTCCTGCCTCCCGTGGCCGGCTGTGCTGCCGCGGAGGCCTCACCGCCCCTTACTACTCCCACCGCTGGCCAGGCCATCCCTCCACTCACCCACACCCCCTGTTATTCTGCGGCGATGGCAGCGTAGTCGAACCAGTGAACCCTCGTACTCCTCTCCGTGTGTGCATCCACTGCCGCGTCTTCCCCGGCTCCGCGTCGTGCACCGCCCTGGTGCTCTCGGCGCGGCATGATCAACGTGGTGAAGGAACGACTTCCATCGGACGTGGACTGTACGTGGAGAGGCTGACAGCTGGGTCCACAGCAGCCGCAAGGAAGTGCCTCCTTATTACGCGCAAAATAATTATTCCTCCACCTGACAGCGGGGACCCATCGGACGGGCCACCGTATTTTGCAAAAAAATGATTCGCCCCCTGACTGCTGGGACCCATGAGCTACATCTTCGCACACAAGGAAGTGCGTCCAAAAAAAAAGATTCACCCCCTGAATACTGGGACCCACCAGCTACATCTTCGCATGCAAGGAAGTGCGTCCGAAAAAAACGATTCGCCCCCTGACTGCTGGGACCCACCAGCTACACCTTCGCACGCAAGGAAGTGCGTCCGAAAAAAAATGATTTGCCCCCCTGACTGCTGGGACCCAGCAGCTACACCTTCACATGCAAGGAAGTGCGTCCGAAAAAAAACGATTCGCCCCCCTGACTGCTAGGAGCCACTAGCTACATCTTCGCAGGCAAGGAAGTGCCTGACAGTCGGGACCCACCTGGTCGAAGCATACATAGCGTTGTTATTCTGGTCGCGAACGTGTACGTACATACTGGTCGATGTAGAGGCGTGCACGTGTCGTAGTAGAGGCGCACACGTAGCATGTACACGTACGTACAGCGGCCAGGGTGCAAGAAAGAAATACGACCACGTATGTGTACATACGGGCAGGGTCTCGAACGCCTACTCGCGCATACGTACGACCAGGGCTCGTGTACATGGTTGGGTCAGAACGGAGAAACAGCGTTGTCGTCGTGTTCATGGGGAGGCAACGGAATGCGTCGTGTTCATGGGGAGGCAACGGAATGCATTGTGTTCATGGGGAGGAAAAGGAATGCATCGTGTTCATCAGGAGGCAACGGAATGCGTCGTGTTCATCGGGAGGCAACGAAACGCGTGGGAGCCAACCAGCTGGGTCGGAACGGAATGCGTGGTCGTGTTCATCGGGAGGGCTTGTATGGAACAGGCAATGGAAACGAGGCCTGGCGTACCGCAGAACGGAGGAAACAGACCTCCTGCGGTCGAAATGGGGGTCCTGTTGATCAGGAGGGGTGTGGCATACCGCAAAACGGAGGAAACGGACCTCCTACAGTCGAAACGGGGGTCCTGTTGATCGGGAGGGGTGTGGCGTACCGCAAAACAGACAAAACGGACCTCCTACGGTCGAAATGGGGGTCCTGTTCATCGGGAGGGGTGTGGCGTATCGGAAAACAGGGCTCCACGGGATACTATTCATCTCCATCATCGACCTCCTCCAGCCTCCACGGGCTACCGTCGACCTCCTCCAGCCTCCACGGGCTCCTGTTCATCCAGCCTCCACCGCGCGCTACTCCACCGGCTACTGTTCAACCACCCCTCCACCGTCTGCTGTTCATCCAGCCCTCCACACCACGGGGTCCTGTTCAACCACCCCTCCACGGGCACCCCTCCACCGTCTACTGTTCATCCAGAGGCAACGCCACCGCTCACTATTCATCCAAAACCCCCCGCAACGCTCACTGTTCATCCCAGAGGCAACATCGATCGGCTTCAGTTAGCAGTAGTAGCGAAGGAATTGCTCGATCGGGTTCAGTTAACAGCCATCGATCGATCGCTCGGGTTCAGTAACGCGTAGCCTGCAGTGCAATCGCTCGGGTTCAGTTAGAGCCCAACGCCTCGCTTAGGTTCAGTTAGAGACAACGCCTCGCACACACGCGCGTACGTGTACGAGAGAAACGTGCATCACTCGGCCCCCGACCTCCCACCATAAACGGGAACTCCCCGAAATTTTCCTCGCCCTCACTTCTACCACGGTTTTTTCCGTCATGGACAGCCCAAAGAATGTCATGTAGCTGTGTCTCCGGCCCGCCCAGGACGAATAGCCCATTTTCTGTCATGATTTTTTGTCATAGAAGTAGGAGCCCACCACATATGATGATATCGGGTTTTGTCACAATTATCGTCATAGAAGTGTCATATGTATGACATAATTTTTTTTCGTTTGGCCCAAAATGTCACGTATGTGTCTTTTTTTGTAGTGATGATACTCGTAGTCGTAGTTCGGTGTGAGGACCCCGATTCCAAGTCATATCGATCTAGCCGGTAACACCTCATATCACTTTGCGGCCTCACGCACGGTATCCCACGGGTGTCGCCTTACCATGGCCCGGGACCGTTTGCGCCTTTTGGCTCACGTATATGATAGTGTCGCTAGCATCCATATGACAGAGAACCCGGGCCGACATGGCTAGTCGTGAACCCAAAGCGGCACAGACCTATGGAGACAGGCATACATGAATCACATCGAGCATGTCGGTCATCAGCGAGTGATTCCGGGCTGTAGCACTGGGCTAACAGGACTCCGGGAAACCCGGGCTGTAGCAGGCTAGGCAGGACTCCGGATATCACCGCGTGACATTTCCCTGAAGGGACAGACATAGGAACGAAGTGAAACACATGCCGGCCAGTCAAGTGTCCTGAATAGTAGTGCTGGGCTAGCAGGACTCCGGTGAACCGGGCTATAGCGGACTACTATGGCTCGAGGAACACTAGACTACATTTCCCCATAAGAAAGACTGCCAAGGATAAACAACTAGATTGTCGGATCCCACCCATACCAAGCATTTCAATCATACACACAATATGCCCGATATGAGTACATACAACATGGCATCACAACAAAACTCTACAACTCAAGTACTTTATTTAAAGGCTCCCGAGAGCCATACATAACATGTTCATACAGATAGGGGTCACATGACCCGACACTCAAGTCATACAATCATACAAGCACATGCGGAAGCAACTAGTCTGAGTACAGACACTAGAAAGAAAGAAGGCTTCTCGAAGCCTATCTATCTACATAGGGCCCTCCATGGCTAGGATCACCACCTGGGTGGCGAGTCACTCGTCGACATCAAGGTCTACATAAAACCCATGGGAGGGGACGGTGTTGTCGTCTGAAAACAATAAATAAGCAAACATGAGTACAAGGTACTCAGCAAGTCTTACATCAGAACCTAATATACATGCTCATTCTCAAGAAGGTGGTGGGGTTATTGCAGCAAGCCAGCTTTGACTCTTGGCTAAGATATCCTACGGAACTCCACTAGTAAAATAGTTTTCGCACACGAGTCCACTACTCACCAACACAATACTCCACCGGGGATCCTCTCTCGTCATCCTACGAGAGGGCCTTCCTCGGTACTCACACTTATCTTGAGTCTTTTAGTAGTATCCATTAACTTGTCTATGAACTGTATAGGCAACCAAGTAGTCCTTTACCGCGGACGCAGCTATTCGAATAGTTTTATACCCTGCAGGGGTGTACTTCTTCATACACGCTTTCACCACTTACCGCCGTTTACACGACATGTACTCGGCAACCTTCAAGAAGAAGCCCAGCGAGGCTGTCAGCCACGGCCTACCTAAACACTTAAGTCTCTAGTCCAGGTTTATCGCCTATCCAAGTTCCATCCGCAGGGAGTCCGGCCGAGGTTTCCACTTACGGCCCCAACCGATGTGAACAGGGTTCCCGAGACACCAAACGGGTGACTCGGTACACCGTGCCATGGTGTATCTACCGCAACATAGCCCACCCCTAGGGTCAGCGCTACGCACGACCGCCAACACATAACCTACAAACACCAGAAACTATTTGCAACTCCTGGACAGAGTACTAGGGTGATTAAGAAGCCGAGATGGTCCATTGGTTTCGGGCCCAATGTACGGTAGTAACTGCATCTTAAATCACACATACAGATCTCAGTTCTTATGGACGGCCTTAATGAAACAACCCACCATGTACTCCTACATGGCCTCTCATCGATACCTTTACCAAAACATGTTCAACACATCTCTCATATTACCGACATAATCATATCACTCTAGCCCATCACCCAGATGAACCAGACCTGACACAACTCTAAGCATAGCAGGCATAGCAAGGTAGGAATCACATACATGGCTCAATCAACTCCTACACATGCTAGTGGGTTTCATCTAATTACTGTGGCAATGACAGGTCATGCAGAGGATAAGGGTTCAGCTACCGTAGCACACAGCAGTTTGAATCGCGTTGTCTTAATGCAGTAAATAAGAGCAGAAGCGAGAACATGGGTTTGTATCGGAATGATCAATGGGTTGCTTGCCTGTTGTAGTGGTAGTAGGGTACTGCCCTTCAGACGGATACTCGGGGTTATCCTCGGAGGCAGAACCTACCACGAAAGACACACCGAACATAATCAACACATGGCAATATGCAACAATATGATGCATGCTATGACATGGCAAGATGAAAGTGTCTTGGCCTAATGCAAGCTAAAACAGAAAGGGATGAACTCATTTGAATCAAAGATTCAAATATTAGCTCATTAAACATGGCCTTATTAGTGCATAACCTTATTCTGCTTAAACAGCAAGGTTAACTTGTTTTGTCATGCATGAAACCATTACAGATGGATAGATTGAATTTTTCTGATCATTTTTCATATATAAATCTTTGCATTTGGAGCTATGGTTGATTTTCTATGATTTTTAGAGGTTTTGACTATTTTCTGGAATTTTGTATTAAAGAATAAATCCAGTAATTGAATTAATGCGTCAGCACTGCGTCACTATGACGTCAGCGGGTCAAAGGCGCCGGCCCAGGTCAAACCTGGCTGGTGGGCCCTCTCTGTCAGCGTCACCACTAGTTAACAGGATTAGATTAACACTAATTAGCTGTCAGTGGGGCCTGGGCCCACATGTCAGTGAGTGAACTAATTAAACTTAGTAAAAACTAATCCTAAACTAATTAGCAGACCGGCCCCACCTGTCATAGACTCAGGGGGGGTCTACCTGGGCCCACACAGGGGTCAAACTGAGTCAAACTCGCCGGCGGCTTGACGCCGGCGACGTCAGACGCGGCGGAGGGGCTCGAGTTTGCATTTCCGGCGACCAAAACGACGGCGGAGAGCAGCTACGTGACGCGGGGAGCGAGCCGCATCGTTTGGTGGAGGGAGTGGGGCTCGGGGAGGCCGGAAACGACGCCGGCGACGACCTTGGCGGTCGTTGGAGTTCGGGCGTGGTTGAACCCGGCGCTACGGGGCACGGCAAGGCGCGGGGAGTGGTGCGTTAGGCTCCTGGGAGCGCGTGGAAGACGAAGGCATGCTCGGATTTGAGCTTACGTGCCTGTGGCCATGGCGGCGACATGGCCGGCGGAGCCAAGCTCTCGGCCTCGATGGCAGAGGGGGTTGGAGGACGCGGACGAGCACGGGGAGAGGGGCGGAGGAAAGATGGGCTCACAGGGAACTCGCGGAGTAGGCTAGTGAGCTCGGGGAGGACTTGAGGCCGGCGAATCAAACGACGGCATCCGGCGGCCGTAGACGGGGAAGAAGGTCACCACGTCGTCTTGGAGTCGTCCGAGCTTGCGTGGGTCGACGGAGAGGTTGAGGACGGTAGCGCAGAGCTAATGGGCTTTTCGGAGAGGCGAGGGGGTGGCTCTGGTGTCGACTACGGCAAACGACGGCGACAATGGCTCTCGGTGCGTGCGAGAGGAGAGCCAGGGGAGGGAGAGGAGCACGGGAGAGTGAGGGAGGAACAGAGGGGGACGTGGGGGGCGGCATGGCACCCCTAGACGCCTCCAGGGCGTCGGCAGAAGCAGGAGGTCGCCGGCGTGTGGCCGCGGGCGCCGGCCACGCGCTCCTCGTCCTCCTGGCGGGAGGAGGACGACGACTGGCAAGGCCAGTCGGCTGGGCCGAGCCAGGTGGGCTGGGCCAGCACAGGTGAGGCCCAGGTGGGTTTCCCTCTCTCTCTTTTTTCTTATCTGTTTCTGTTTTCTATTTTTCTTCTGCAACTGTTGGGCTTTATTAAAAAATACTAAAACGTTTCCAAAAATCCTGAAAATAGTTGTGGGCTCTGTTTAAAATATTTCCAACAGCAAACATTTATTTCCAGAATTATTTGAGCATTTAAATTATTTTATAGCATTTAAATGCCCAAATTCAAATACTTATGATTTAATTCAATGACCTTCTGTTGACCTAGAAAATTGTGCACCAATTTTGCCAGGGGTTCTAACCCAAGACAAAGAGGGTGAACTTTTTAGAAGGGCATTTCAGGTTCATTGAAAATAATTTTAGTAAACCCTAGTTGTTTCCGGGGGGGTGTTGGGGGTTCTGTCTTCCCCATTTCAAATTTAAGAGGAATTTAAACATGATGCACACTCTAATGCTTGAACTAACTAAGGTGTGACAACTCACCCCCACTCAAAAGAATCTCGCCCCAAGATTTAGGATCCTCTGGGAAGAAGGTGGGGTACTTGAGTCGAAGACGATCCTCCCTTTCCCAAGTGGCTTCTTTCTCGGAATGGTGTGACCATTGAACCTTGAGAAACTTGATGTTACGACGTCGAGTGGTACGCTCGGCTTGATCAAGGATACGAACGGGATATTCCCGATATGAGAGGTTATCTTGTAGATCAAGCGTTTCGTGGTCCACTCCACGGATAGGATCCGCGAAGCAACGCCTGAGTTGAGAAACGTGGAAGACATCGTGAACTCTGGAAAGATGCGAAGGTAGTTCCAATTGGTAGGCAACTTCTCCCCGTTTGGCAAGAATGCGAAAGGGTCCAATGTAACGAGGGGCCAATTTGCCTTTGATACCGAAACGATGGGTTCCCTTTAACGGAGTAACCCGAAGGTAAGCCTTCTCGCCGACTTCATAAGTCATAGGCTTATGTTTACGATCATATTGACTCTTTTGATGAGATTGGGCTGTTTTCAATTTCTCACAAATAACGCGAACCTGCTCTTCTGCTTCCTGAATCATATCCGGGCCAAAGAGTTGTCTTTCCCCGGTTTCTGACCAGTTAAGAGGCGTTCGACATTTTCGTCCATAGAGAACTTCGAAAGGATCCTTGCCCAAGCTAGTTTGATAACTATTGTTATAAGCAAACTCCACGAATGGAAGGCATTTCTCCCAACTCATTCCGAACGAGATGACAGAAGCTCAGAGCATATCTTCCAGAATTTGATTGACTCGCTCCACTTGACCACTTGATTGAGGATGGAAGGCGGTACTAAAAGAGAGACGAGTTCCCATAGCATTTTGGAAACTTTCCCAAAATCGAGAGGTGAAGAGACTCCCACGGTCTGAGTTAATTTCCAATGGAACACCATGAAGAGACACTATTCAGGAGATGTATAAATCGGCTAGCTGGCTAGCGGTGATACTCTCACAAACAGGTAGAAAGTGGGCTACTTTGGAAAGACGGTCGATCACGACGAAGATGGCATTATTCCCTCTCTTGGTCCTGGGAAACCCAGTGATGAAATCCATACTGATTTTATCCCATTTCCATTCAGGAATAGCCAAAGGTTGAAGGGTGCCAGCAGGCCGTTGATGCTCTGCTTTAACACGACGACAAACATCGCAATTAGCAATGTATTGAGCGATTTATCTCTTCATCCTAGTCCACCAAAACCTCTGGCGTAGGTCTTGATACATTTTAGTACTACCGGGATGAATGGTGAGAGGGGATTCATGAGCTTCTTTAAGGATCAGCCGCCTCAGGCTTCGTGCCTTTGGAACCACTAGGCGATTTCCAAAGTATACGACACCTTGATCATCAATGGAGAAACAATTCGCGACTCCTTTCTTAATGTTTCTCTTAATACGGGAGATTCCCGGATCTACCTTCTGTGCCTTGATGATCTGATCCGTAAGGGTAGGTTTCGCCACCAGGGTAGATAGGAATCCTCGAGGAACAATGTGAAGATTAAGCTTACAAAATTCCTCATGGAGAAGTGGTTGACTTTGTTGTAACATCAGGTTGTTACAATAGGATTTACGACTTAGTGCATCAGCCATGACATTGGCTTTGCCCAGGGTGTAAGTTATTCCTAAGTCGTAATCCGAGATCAACTCGACCCAACGTCTTTGCCTGAGATTCAAATCTGGTTGGGTGAAGATATATTTCAAACTTTGGTGATCGGTGAAGATCTCGCAACGATTACCGAGAAGGTAATGTCGCCAAGTTTTAAGTGCATGGACTATAGCTGCAAGCTCTAGATCATGTGTGGGATAATTTTCCTCATGTGGATGTAATTGCTGTGAAGCATAGGCAATTACCGGATGATCTTGCATGAGTATGCAACCTAGTCCTTGTCGCGAGGCGTCGCAATAGATAATAAAGTCCTTGGAGAAATCTGGTGGTACCAGTACGGGAGCAGATGTCAGGCGTCTTTTCAGTTCCTGAAAGCTGAACTCACACTGTGGAGTCCACTCGAACTTTTTATCTTTCTTGAGGAGTTCAGTTAGAGGTTTAGCAACCTTGGAAAAATTCTTGACGAAGCGGCGGCAATAGCTTGCTAAGCCCAGGAAGCTCCGAACTTGCTTGACCGTCTCAGGTGGAGTCCAATCAAGGACGGCTTGAACTCGCTCGGGATTGACAGCAATACCCTTGCCAGAGATTACATGGCCTAGATAGGTCACTTCTGGCCACCAAAATTCACACTTGGAGAATTTTGCATAAAGGCGATGCTCTCGAAGTTTCATCAATACCAGCCTTAGATGTTCGGCATGTTCCTCTTCATTCTTGGAGTAGATGAGTATGTCATCGAGGTATACCACGACGAATTTCTCCAAATACTCCATGAAGACCAAGTTCATTAACCGAGAGAAGGTAGCTGGGGCATTGGTTAAACCGAAGGACATAACGGTGTTGAAAGCACAAGTGCTCCCTAGGTGGTTTTGATAATTGATGACAATATATCTCTTGTTGGACTAACATTTCTATCTAGCATGTTTCAGATAAGTTCAACAATGGAGTGGCATGGACTAAAGGTTGTGGGAACTCCTTCAAGATGCTAAGGACAAAGGATTGGCTAAAGCTTAAAGCTCAAGACTCTTCATTTTACATTTTAGTGATCCAAGATCACATTGAGTTCATAGGAAAAGCCAATACTATCAAGGAGGGATGAGGTGTTGCTTAATGAGCCTCTTGCTTCATGTGCTTAATGATATGCTCCAAAATCCTCAGCTACTTTCCCACTTCCACATATAACCTAAACCCTAAGCCAAACTCGGTCCTACCGATTCTTCCTATCCGGCCACCGAGTTTCACTTGTCATAAGCCACTGCCAAACCCTAATCAGTTCGGTCTCACCGATGGGATCTCGGTCTCACTGAGATGGGCTTGCAAACTCTCTGTTACCCATTGCAATATTCTCGGTCCCACCGAGATATGCAATCGGTCCCACCGAGTTTGCTTGGCCAAATCTCAGTTTCACTTATTACCCAAATCGGTCTCACCGAGTTTGAGTAATCGGTCAAACCGAGTTTTGGATTTACCCTAACCCTAGCACATCGGTCCCACCCAGTTGATCCAATCGGTCCCACCGAAATCTCTAACGGTCACTAGGTTTACCTTTTCGGTCCGACTGAGTTTGTTGATTCGGTCCCACCGAGATTGGAAAACTGTGTGTAACCGTTGGATTTTGTGTGGAGGCTATATATACCCCTCCACCTCCTCTTCATTCGTGGAGAGAGCCATCAGACTAAGCCTACACTTCGAGCATCCTATTTCTGAGAGAGAACTACCCACTCATGCGTTGAGGCCAAGATATTCCATTCCTACCATATGAATCTTGATCTCTAGCCTTCCCCAAGTTGCTTTCCACTCAAATCTTCTTTCCACCAAATCCAAATCCTATGAGAGAGAGTTGAGTGTTGGGGAGACTATCATTTGAAGCACAAGAGCAAGGAGTTCATTACCTACACACCATTTGTTACTTCTTGGAGAGTGGTGTCTCCTAGATTGGCTAGGTGTCACTTGGGAGCCTCCGACAAGATTGTGGAGTTGAACCAAGGAGTTTGTAAGGGCAAGGAGATCGCCTACTTCGTGAAGATCTACCGCTAGTGAGGCAAGTCCTGTGTGGGCAATGGCCATGGTGGGATAGACAAGGTTGCTTCTTCGTGGACCCTTTGTGGGTGGTTGCTTCTTCGTGGACCCTTCGTGGGTGGAGCCCTTTGTGGACTCACGCAACCGTTACCCTGTGTGGGTGGAGCCCTCCGTGGACTCTCGCAACCGTTACCCTTTGTGGGTTGAAGTCTCCATCAACGTGGATGTAGGATAGCACCACCTATCCGAACCACGGGAAAAACATCCGTGTCTCCAATTGCGTTTGAATTCTCCAAACCCTTCCCTTTACATTCTTGCAAGCTGCATGCTTTACATTCCGCTGCTCATATACTCTTTGCATGCTTGCTTGATATGTATTGTGTATGTTGAAATTGTGCCTAAACTCCACTTAAACCGAAAAAGCTTAAAAATTGCAACTTTAGCATGAAGTGTCTAATCACCCCCCTCTAGACACATCTACTTCTAGATCCTACAAGTGGTATCAGAGCTTTGGTCTCCATTGCCTTGGTTTAATCACCATTGGAGGAAGATGGATGTGTCTACATTAGGGAGTCTTAGACATAGAGTGCCTATTCTTGATGGAGAGTATTTTCATGAGTGGAAAAATGAGATGCTTGTAATCTTCAATCAATATCATTTGAACAAGTATATTGCTAGCCCTTGTGCACCTCATATTGATCCTTTGCATCCTACCCTAGATGAAGATATTGACATGATTCGCAATCTTAGAACTATTGAGCTCATCATTAGAGGATTGCCCAAAAATTTGATTGCTAGTTTGCCTACTCTAAATTGTGCCTATACTATATGGAAATTTCTTGAGGAACGATTTCCCGATCATTCCTTGAAAACTTTGGACGAAATTCTCCATAAATCTATTGCCTTGAGTAAGATGAACTCTAGTGATCCTAGTTTTGGTAATTGTCTATTTGAACTTACCAATCTTAAGCATGCTAAAGGAGATGTTGGAATCATTAATAATATCATATTCAAAGCTATAAGAATTCATAAAAGTGACCACTTTGATGATCATTTATCTAATGAATTACCCTCTCTAGGAAATGATGAGTCACAAGATCATGATGAACATGGATACTATGATGATGATGATGATGATAGTGACTTCGATCTTGATGATGCAATGAGACATTTTGGTCTTATGGCAAATCTTCGGGGATATGAATCAGGAGGAAAGGAATGGGTTCTTGATAGTGGATGTACTGATCATATGACCGGAGATGAAGAGATGTTTCGTGAGCTTGCTGAAAATGACGGCCCTCGAAAGTATGTCACCTTTGGTGATAATTCAAAGGGTAAAGTGGTTGGCCTTGGTAAGGTGGCCATCTCACATGATAGTTCCATTCAAAATGTCATGCTCGTCGAATCTCTCGGCTACAACTTACTTTCAGTATCTAGACTTGGTGATTTCGGTTTGAATGTCCTATTTACTGAAGTAGATTGCAAGTATTTCATTGAGACAATCATAAAATGGTCTTTACCGGTATGCGTAGAGGTGATCTTTACATTGTCAATTTCTCTAAAAAGGCACAACCTAAAACTTGCTTTGTTGCTAAATCCTCAAAAGGTTGGTTGTGGCATAGACGACTAGGTCACGTTGGCATGAGAAACCTTGACAAGCTTATTAAAGGAAATCATATCCTTGGAGTTAACGATGTCATATTTGATAAGGATAGACTTTGCAGTGCTTGTCAAGCAGGTAAACAGGTTGGAGGAAGACATCCCGTGAAGAAAATCATGACCACAAGGAGGCCACTCGAGCTACTTCACATGGATCTTTTTGGTCCCAACGCCTACAAGAGTCTCGGTGGAAATTCTTTTGGTCTAGTTATAGTTGATGATTTTTCAAGATTTACGTGGGTGTTCTTTCTTAATGACAAGTCGCAGGTCCAGAAGATCTTCAGAAACTTCGCTAGGAAGGCCCAAAATCAGTTTGATGTGAAGATCAAGAAGGTTCGGAGTGACAACGGAACGGAGTTCAAGAACGCAAATGTGGACACCTTTCTTGACGAAGAAGGGATTTCACACGAGTTCTCGGCTACATACACACCTCAACAAAATGGAGTTGTTGAGAGGAAGAACCGGACACTCATCGAAATGGCAAGAACGATGCTTGATGAATACAAGACGCCAAAGCACTTTTGGGCAGAAGCGGTTGAGACAGCTTGTCACGCAACAAATCGCTTATATCTTCACAAGCTACTCGGCAAGATGGCATACGAGCTTCTCACCGGTAACAAACCCCAAGTTGGATACTTTCGAGTATTCGGCTCAAAGTGCTACATTCTTGATAAGCATCGTCGTTCAAAGTTTGCTCCTAAATCTCATGAAGGTTTTCTACTTGGTTATGGCTCAAACTCTCACACTTATCGTGTCTACAACAATTTCACCTGAAAGGTTGAAGAGACGGTAGATGTGAAGTTTGATGAATCTAATGGCTCGCAAGTAGAGCAATTGCCAATTGATGTAGGAGATAAAGACCCTTCAGAAGCAATTCAAGACTTGTCCATTGGCAAAATTCGTCCAACGGAGGTGAATGAGAGTACTTCATCCGTCCAAGTGGAAGCTTCTACTTCACGACAAGGTGAACCAAGAATCGACACGGAAGCATCCACAAGTGGGACACACCAAGATGAAGAAAACGAGTAAATACATCAAGACGAACATCAACAACCTCCTTCTCCACCACGACAAGAGAACGACGACGTCAACAATGAAGAAGGCCAAGAAGAAGAACAAGATGAAGAAGATGTTCAACGAAGACCCAAGCAAAAGCTCTCACGAGTTCGAGCAAGAATTGCCAAAGATCATCCCGTCGAGCAAATCCTCAATGATATACAAACCGGGAGAATCACTCGCTCAAAAACTCGTTTAGCTAACTTTTGTGAAAACTATTCATTCATCTCTAGCATTGAACCTATGAAGGTTGAAGAAGCATTGAGGATCCGGACTAGATAAACGCTATGCATGACGAGTTACACAACTTTGAGAGAAACCAAGTATCGGACATTGGTGAGAGCCCACCACAAACACATTGTAAAAATGGGTTTTCGCAACATAAAGATGAAGATGGCCAAGTGTTCGCAAAAATAACCCAACGGTACACACAATCGAAGGTTAACATGGTGAGACATATCTCCCAACATAAACCTTACTGCCTATGCTAATCACCTATAAATCACCTTGTACCAACATGGACAATTAAATGCTTCCTAAATGTGAAATAGAGGAGAAGTTATGCAAACAACTCCCAGGTTTAATCATCCTAGAACACAAAGCTCTTTAATGTCTTAAACAAAGCTCCTAAGCAAATGACAAGTTCTTACTACAAGGATGAATAGGATAAAAATTGAGAGATTCTAAGTACTTCTTATAAAGTTACAAATAGGACGAAAAAAAATTAATGATAGCAACATTAATAGTTGAGAAATCAACAATATGGTTAACTAACACTCATCACTTCTGAAAGTTGAAAGCTGAGGTCAGAGAAGTTTGAGATGTAATCAACTAGATAGAGAACTCAACATTACGTTCTCGTTTGCAAAATAGCACACTAAGAAAAAAATACAAAGTACACCAAAGGACTATCAAAAGTCATATCAAGAATGGCAAGGTATGTCGTCCCGCCATGCCTACTCGTGGACATAATGATTGACCACAAGATTGTGAACCGTTGACAACAAGGTATAACATAATCGCTCATAGGTATCATCGTTCAAACCTATGTCTCATCCCATATTATCAATCAAAAGAAATCTAAGGCTGTAAAAGGATAGGAGATATTAATCCATAGACAAACAAGAATAGAGGTCTCTTTTGACTTGAAGCTATTCAACTCGGTTAGCCGGAAACAAGGTTGAAAAAGCACTCGGGTAATTGTAATATATCCAAGAAAACAACACTCGTATCCTTATCCCACCCGCAGTGAATACATTCCGCTTGTTCATGTGTGCTCAATTACTGGATACCAAAACATGTTCAAACCGCTTGTGAACAAACGAAGGCATCCTAAAATGGTCAGAATCCGCGTGCAACATTCCTAGAACTAAGCATATTAGAATTCATCATCATTTCATATCCGAGATCATGTGCTAAGGGGACATTAACTAAGCACCTTCGCACCAAAGTCAATTAAGGCCATATTAACAAAATTATGAACAAGTGTTGCACGGTTGAGAGGGAGAATAAATAAACTTGGAGTAACCCATGGATAATCAAGACATAGATTATACTATCCATATATATCTCTTAGGAAACTATCTTATTCTGTATATTGTACCTTGAAAACCAAAAATCAATTCATGAAAGCGAACGCATTATTTATACATACAAACTCCCACAATAGTGAAGAGAAAAGAACACAAAACTCATCAAAATTTGACTACATGATGTCATTTTTGATACACAAGTTCCTTGCAAGAACTAACCCATGTAGGTAGATGAACTCAAACTCCAAGTGGTGCTCCCAACTCTTGATGAGCTACATCAACCTTGAGCACCCACACAAGTTCAACTACATGAGCAAGAACCACACCACCACCCAAGGTATGTTATTCCATCTTAGAGAAGCTTTACTCCAAGACATGAGTCAAAGCAACTCAACAAGATGTGAATACATCAAGATGCTTAAACGAAAAATGGTAACCCCATTTTGAGCTTAAACGATGAGTATGACCTATGATCAAGTGTTCTCACTTGACTCCTAAGTCAATATACTCTAACATAGGTGACTATGTCCACGCCACCTAGATGATTTGCTTGATAGATGCTAGAATTGGTTGTGCATGCCTTGTTTTCTTTCAAAAAAAAAAACAAAAAAACTCACTATTTTTTTTTGATTTGTTCGCATATTTCTGCCTCAAATCCTTGAAATCTTTCAGCTAATTCAATTCAAAACTAGTAGAGAGTGCCAATGTTTTCTCTGTGAAATCGTTCACGAATGTCATTTCGCTCCAACGACATCCCTCTCGGTGCTCACAGCACAACTGACCCTAAAAATAACAACAGGGAAAATCTGATCAGCTCCACTAAAAGCACCACAATTTTATCACTACAGCCTCTGCTGTGCTGACCTTACAAAGAACACCCACCAACCCAAAATCCGACCTAACCTCGATCCCCTCAACATTCCAAATATGGAATGACTGTCAAAGGGGTACGAGAGAGATCTGACATAGCAAAGCTATTCATCAGGAGAGACACACTCACATCCACAAGCCACCAAAAAAAAAAAAAAAAATACCAAATAAAAAAAAATACACACAGAAAACCTTAAAATATAATATAAAAAAAAGCTATGGGAAAATAAGAAAAGGTGAATTCCTCCCAAATTTACACACAAGTAGAGAGCTAAGTGATGATTATCAAAAGGCAAACTCACTCAACTTGAGTCACCTAAGTTAATGCTCGAAGAATGGACAAGAGGAGAGCATTGGTACAACAGATCGAATATCTAAGTTTCGGCGGAGATAAGCATGCAGAACATGATCCACCAAAATACAACAACAACAATGCCTATACGCCATTATTAGAAACGCTTGAATGCTGCAGAGACTATAGAATTCATTTTAGGTTGCAGCCGGATCTCTCACTCCCAATAATGAACAACCAGAATAGTTATGTAGAGCATATAAATGTCGCGTGCGAAAAGCAATGTGGAAACCAAGAGTGCGAGTGATGATAACTGCGAGTCAGACACCTTTCAGATGCAAATCTAGATCCTGCGGGTACTATGTTACGCAGATATCAATAGGAGTATCGACAAACGGAGCTCGACAATCACTCTGAGAGTATCGATCATCACCCAGCAGAACCAAACCACTATGTCACAAACAGCAATGATGAACGAGATATCTAGATACGTCTAAAAACTACCGTTCAAAGTGGGTATTGAACTAAAATCTCTGAGCTCTAGCAAATGAGCTATGATGGCAATGACCCATTACTGAAGATTGCCATAGTAATTGATGCAGACAAACGCCAGCTCACACCGATAATATTCAATAAGAGACAACGCAGAATCGAAAGTTTCATTAGACTGCCATTCGTTCTTTCCTTTGTTCGAAAAAAGAACGACACATCCAAAGTGCAAGGACACAACAAGTGTAAGCATATTAATCCACTGATCAAAACCAATCGCGCAAAGTATCGAGCAACGAGAATTCCTCCTACCGATCGCTGAGGCGTGACATATCATTTCACTTCAGTTTGATGAGTAGCTAATTGATCTTAGGAAGTCAGAGTCGAGACGACCCTACGAACTCCGCCCACCCGCCCAGGTATCACTACCAGACAGTTTGTAGTCTCATTTACATGCAGTGCATATACACCTATCTCCCCTGCCCTCCCCGACCGCGAGCTTCCCTAACCACCAAATGCATCACTTGATGTACCATCAGTCAACTTAGCTACTCCTGTCAGCGTTTTCGCCTCCTCACAATGCAGCTCCGCTTGACTCACTGTTCATATTTATCGAGAAGACTGTCAGAAGACTGTCAGGTCCTGCGAACACGATTGCGAATCATGTGATTAAACCAACACTTGCCTGGGGGTTCGTCCCGCCGCTCGCTTGTGTCCCCTCCCCGCCCTCCACTCACTCAAGGCCTTCTGCATCGCTGGCTCTGCTCCGCCTCCCCTTCCGCCCTCCACCCTCCACTCACCACGTCCAGCTCTGACCTCCAAAAAGTATGTTGCATCTGTCATCCTCTCCCACTCACTCCACAGATCTCACCCGCCCCCCTCCCAAAACACCCCCGACGAGACACCCTCGACACAGCCACCCAAGTTCCCACTTCCCCGATGTCACACTGATCCGCTCCACCCCCCTCTCCCCCCAAACCCACACCCTGCCCCCATCGCACATCTCACTCCGACCCCACACCCTCCCACCCTCGCCCCTCCGCACAACCACCAACACGCCCGCACCACCCATCCCCTCCCACACCCTCCCCCGCCCCACCCCTCCTCACGCCCCCACCTCTCAGCGCACCACCCCTCCACATCCACACACACCCGCGACCGCCCACACTAGGACCCCCCACACCTCCGCCACGCACACCACCCCTCACAACGTCCCCTCCCCACTGGTCGGCCCCGCCCCCCCCCCCCCTACGCCCCCCCACGCCAAGCCCCAACCGGGCACGCACACTCTCCGTTAAGGATCAATGTGTATGAGACTTGGTATGAGTGCTCCGTACAATGGATCTGCAGACCCTAATGGTTAAAGCTTTAAGATGCTCAGGAGAACGTTCTTCAATTTGGACATTAGATCGTACTGGCAAAGATCAATGAGTCGACCGGATTCGAAGTCAAAATACTGCATAAGACCGCAGATAGACTTTACCCTCACGCCAGCCTACATGTTAGACGAGCGATGAAGGCAGAGTTGCTATCAAATCTGAGTACTCCAAGACACTCATAGGCTACATATTGCTTAATTGATATGCTAACAGAAGAACCCTTCAAGCATCGTGACTAGCCTCACTAAGCTCCATGTCTTGCTGCATCCATTGAAGTTTAGTAACCTCCAATTCGAAGCAAATGATGTCAATATGACTCCTCTCACACTCTGCAAAGACCTCACACTACATCCAACGTGGTCATAAATCTATGCCGCTCTGAATTCGCTTCATGGTGCGAACCGTGCTTAAGATCTAATGTCAACTCTTTACAACACGCATCTCGAGATGAAATGATCGCTACTGAATTACATCACTTCGCAAATCGTCGCTCCGGAACCTGTCCCGTCAGTGGAAACCTCACATACGACCGACATTAAAGGGTTCATCCAAAAGAATGCCACAACAGAAACCACGCAAGCTTCCACTTCGGCGTGAAAGGAAACGTTTGTATTCTGCCAGACCAAGACCAAATCTACCAAGAGCAGTACCCATGGCCAAACCTGCTCCCACATAACGAGTTGGAAAGCCAACAAATCAAAAAACCGCAATGACACCAATCCAAAGATTTGGTAAAAATACACTCCGACAGCCTAAAACAACTTTGAGCACTTGAACATCGGCACACATCACCCTACAAAAGAGCTGCAAAGCACTTAGGTAACAATGAACCAATCATAGAGCGATAAACCTTTTGATCAACCGGTTCACCATCTTTGGTCAAATCAAGATGTCCACTAGTAGGCATGGGTGTAGTCATACCTTTGCATTCTTGCATATTGAACTTCTTGAATAAGTCCTTGGTGTACTTTGTTTGAGAGACAAATGTACCTTCCTTAGTTTGCTTGATTTGCAACCCGAGAAAGAATTTGAGTTCACTCATCATAGACATCTCAAACTTCTCTGACATTAGCTTTCCAAACTTTTCACTAAAGAGAGGGTTAGTTGAACCAAATATGATATCATCAACATAAATTTGGCATACAAAAGTTCTCCATTAACCCTTTTAGTAAAAAGAGTAGAATCAATTTTACCAATTCAAAACCACTTGTAGTAAGGAACTTGGTCAAGCATTTATACCATGCTCTAGACTTGTTTAAGACCATAAAAGCTTTGTGAAGGTAATAATATCAGATGTAAACCGGAGTTGTGAGCCAATAAAACCCCCATATGAAGACTTTAATGTCCATTGACAATATATAACATAGCAATAAAGCGAATGCTCAAAGTCGCAAGGAGCAACCTCACCATAGTATTACTCGACTGGTACCCTGGGAGAAGACGTCTTTGTGCGAACCATGTCCACCTTCAACTTCTTGCAAACACCATTGACAAGATTTGGTGTAGCTCTCAACATCAAAGACTGGGCGGGGGTTCCTCAAAAAGTAGTCATCAGGCATAGCGTTATCCATCCGATCTTCCAATGCTTCTTCAACCTTCATAGTTCAAATGCTAGACGAGCAAGAATAGTTTCACAAAGTTAGCTAAACCGAGTTTTTGAGCAATGATCTCCCGGTTTGAATACAGGAGATTTGCTCGACGGATGATCTGGCAATCTTAGCTCGAACTCGTGAGAGCTTTTGCTTGGTTCTTCGTTGAACATCTTCTCATCTTGTTCTCTTCCGTGGCCCTTCTTCCCATTGTGACGTCTCAATTCTCTCTGCGGGTAGGAGAAAAAGGAGAGTTGTTATGTCTTTTGTCATCGTGTCATCGCGTGCACTGATCCCAGCTGCTCTTGGTACATGCGTCGGCGAGTAAAGCCAACTTTCTTCGGACGGATAAGCATCCCCACCTCCGTTGAAACTGCACCAAATGCCAATCGAAGTCTGAAAAGCCTTGCTAACCCTGCCTGCAGAAGCATAATCAAAAACCCATACTCCAACTGCAATAATTCAACACGGTGTAGATGACCCAAACAAGAGAAAAATCAGAAATAGACAAACTTTGAACGACGATCTACAAGAAAGCGAGCGGAATACGAAGACCAACGGGTTACCGGAGAACATACCGCGCCGAACTGTGAATATACAGGATGGTCGACAACGGCTCAACCGCCTTCCAAAATATTGGCTCTAATCACACTCGTTCTCCATTTCGATGACGTCCGTCATTCCCAAACCAACCATGTTAGACGAAACCGTGAATCTCTCGCGAGGAAGAGTCCACCATGCCTGAATCGGCGTCTTCGACGCTACTACCCTGACCATACTGGAGAAACTGAGGGTCTTGGCCTTCTACACACGCACATCTTTTACCCTGAAGACTCTGTTCCGCGACTCATAGAAGACCCACCACGAACTGAAAACACAACTAACAACCAAAAGAAATTTCACGCGACTCCCCAGTGAGCTGGGCCAAAAGAATCCACGGAAAGTCTCGAGTGCCTCTTGGCATCATGTCCCACGTATTCTCCCCCAATGTAACATCGCTGACAAGCATGGCAAAGTCACACTATCAATAGAAGTAACTCAAGGATAGAACCTTCATAAGCTGCAGTTTCTCATGCAACGTGCCTAGTCTCTAGCCAAACAAACGTTGAGATCTTAGCAACCAACAATAGTGCTAGAAACCACAACAATGAAAGAACCTCCTACCAGAAACTTTATGACTGCCGAAAAAATACTTGGCAACTACCCCTGCATTGCAATATCCGGCCCACCCGAGATCAGATATACAATAATCTGGTCCCACAATCCGGGTTGCTTGGTCAAAACCTAACCGATCAAGGTTTCAACAACACTTACATAGCACTACGAAAGAAATAGAAGAACCTTGAGCCCACACGCGATCAAGAGATGCTATGTAGTAATGAACCTATCGTCACTGAATAGCGCGCAATTCTAGGAATTTGACTGAGACGCCCAAAACCTTACTCTAGCCAAGGATCACAACCACTTACCTCCTTGAGGTTACCCACAGTGACAATCTCGAGGCCGTCATTTCAGCAAGCACGAACCAAACATCCTCTCATCGCGTCAAACAGACTCACTACAAAACACCTCCTTTCCTCCTGATTCATATCCCCGAAGATTTGCCATAAGACCAAAATGTCTCATTGCATCATCAAGATCGAAGTCACTATCATCATCATCATCATCATAGTATCCATGTTCATCATGATCTTGTGACTCATCATTTCCTAGAGAGGGTAATTCATTAGATAAATGATCATCAAAGTGGTCACTTTTATGAATTCTTATAGCTTCGAATATGATATCACTAATGATTCCAACATCTCCTTTAGCATGCTTAAGATTGGTAAGTTCAAATAGACAATTACCAAAACTAGGATCACTAGAGTTCATCTTACTCAAGGCAATAGATTTATGGAGAATTTCATCCAAAGTTTTCAAGGAATGATCGGGAAATCGTTCCTCAAGAAATTTCCATATAGTATAGGCACAATTAAGAGTAGGCAAACTAGCAATCAAATTTTTGGGCAATCCTCTAATGATGAGCTCAATAGTTCTAAGATTGCGAACATCAATATCTTCATCTAGGGTAGGATGCAAAGGATCCAATAGTTAGGTTGTCTAGGTCCAGCTCCAGGCATATCTTGTCCAATATATATTGATGAAAAGATTACAAGCACCTCACGATCACTCATGTGAATTAACATGTACTCTAACACTAAGAATAGCCTCTGTCAAGACTAAAACACATCCATCTTCCTCCAATGTGATTAACAAAGCAATGGAGCCGCAAGCTCTATACACCTGGAGATAGAAGTAATGTAAGAGGGGGGATTAGCACTCACTTTAAAGTTCATTTAACGCTTTCGTTTAGTGGAGTGACATTAACATACTCAATACCCATATCAAGCAACATGCAAAGAGTAAGACCGCGGAAGAAACATGCAGCTGCAAAAATGTAAAGAAATGGTGGAGAATCCAAAACCAACTGGACAGATGTTCCCGGTGATAGGTGGCTATCCTACCAGGTGATCGAGACTCAACCACGAGGGTACGTATTGCGAAGTCACCGGAGGGCTCCAGCCACACAGGGTATCGTCTCTAACGGATGATTGGAAATAGCGCTAGTGTGTACAAATGGTGCTCCGATGCCACGACTGATAGGTGAGATCTTTTGCACGCTGAGATTAGCGTAGACTCACATATATAACCCAAGGCGCATCACGAAGAAGAACCGTCTATCCCCACCACGTCCGCCTCATATGCCTCTTCCAACACGGAAATACCTCCTAGCGGTCAGAGTTGCGTTCACGAGTAGCGAATCTACCCTGCATATCACAAACGACATTGGTCAATCACTCACCAAGCCAATCTGACGCGAGGAGCCCCACATACCCCAAGCCATCTAGCGAGCCATACCTTCTTCACTTCGAGAGAGAGAGAAAGATACACAATCTTCTGAGAGAGAACCACCTACTCATTGTGTTGAGCTCAAGATATTCCACTCCATACCATAAAATCTTGATCTCTAGCCTTCCCCAAGTTGCTTTCCACTCAAATCTTCTTTCCACCAAATCCAAATCCTATGAGAGAGAGTTGAGTGTTGGGGAGACTATCATTTGAAGCACAAGAGCAAGGAGTTCATTACTACACACCATTTGTTACTTCTTGGAGAGTGGTGTCTCCTAGATTGGCTAGGTGTCACTTTGGGAGCCTCCGACAAGATTGTGGAGTTGAACCAAGGAGTTTGTAAGGGCAAGGAGATCGCCTACTTCGTGAAGATCTACCGCTAGTGAGGCAAGTCCTATGTGGGCAATGGCCATGGTGGGATAGACAAGGTTGCTTCTTCGTGGACCCTTTGTGGGTGGTTGCTTCTTCGTGGACCCTTCGTGGGTGGAGCCCTTTGTGGACTCGCGCAACCGTTACCCTGTGTGGGTGGAGCCCTCCGTGGACTCTCGCAACCGTTACCCTTTGTGGGTTGAAGTCTCCATCAACGTGGATGTAGGATAGCACCACCTATCCGAACCACGGGAAAAACATCCGTGTCTCCAATTGCGTTTGAATTCTCCAAACCCTTCCCTTTACATTCTTGCAAGCTGCATGCTTTACATTCCGCTGCTCATATACTCTTTGCATGCTTGCTTGATATGTATTGTGTATGTTGAAATTGTGCCTAAACTCCACTTAAACCGAAAAGCTTAAAAATTGCAACTTTAGCATTAAGTGTCTAATCACCCCCTCTAGACACATCTACTTCTAGATCCTACAGGTGTACTCGTATTGGCCATAACGAGTAACAAAGGCCGTTTTGGGAATGTCCCCGTTTCTGATTTTGATTTGATGGTAGCCCAACCTCAAATCCATCTTGGAAAAGACTGAGGATCCAGCGAGCTGATCATACAGATCGTTGATCCTGGGAAGCGGGTATTTGTTCTTGATGGTGACCAAATTGACAGGTCGGTAATCCACAACCATTCAATCCGTTCCATCCTTCTTGACGAAGAGGACGGGGGAAGCCCAAGGAGAGGAACTAGGACGGATGAAACCCTTTTTCAAGGACTCATCGAGTTGGTTCTTAAGCTCGGCTAGTTCTAAGGGTGCCATCTTGTAGGGTCTTCTAGAAATTGGAACGGTTCCTGGAACAAGGTCTATCACAAACTCAACATCCCTGTCAGGTGGAACACCTGGCAGTTCTTCTGGAAAGACATCCGGAAAGTCTCGGACTACCGGAACATCCTCAAGGTCTGGAAGGGGGTTGGCATTTAGGGAGTAAAGCTGGCGCTTGGCCACTTGAGTTAAGACATTGAGTGTCTTGCCCGATGGGTGAATAAGTTGAACATTTCTAGTGGCACAATCAATCTTAGCATAATGAGCTGACATCCAGTCCATACCCAAAATGATGTTTATGTTCGAGGACTTGAGAGCTATTAAGGATGCTAGGAAGACAAGTCTATTGACAAGAATTTCGTTCCCATGGCTTACTCTAGAAGTTTGCCAGTTGGAACCCGGAGTTTGAATTACCATAGAAGTGGGCATGTCACAGAATGTCGTGTTATGCAATCGAGCATAGTTCTCGGATATGAATGAATGAGATGCTCCAGTATCGAAAAGAACAGATGCCGGATGGCAGTTAACAAGGAGCGTACCAAGGATGACGTTGGGATCCTCATGAGCCTCCTCGGCTGAAACATAGTTGACATGGCCACGGGCCGTAGTGACCGGCTTGGCGTAGAATGTCTTTCCCGCGGGCTTACCACGGCCAACAGACTTTCCAGTTTGATTGGGGTTGTTGTTCTGGGGACACTCTCGGCTATAGTGACCCAGCTCTCCAAACTTGAAACAAGTCACCACATTGGGACGTGGAGCAGCGTTAGCAGCGGGGCCACCATAGGGCTTGGGCGGTGCAAATTACTGGTTGGGATGAGGCGCCTCAAAGGATGGCCTCGGGATGAACCTGGGTGGCAGTGCCGTGCTTGGAATCCACACCCGGCGCTTCTGAGCTCCAGAGCTGGATGAAGAGCCAAAATCACGGGAGTGCTTGCGTGAAGCATCATAATCAGTCTGGCCTGTCTCAGCACTGATGGCTTTATTGACCAACTTCTGAAAGGAGGTGCACTCGTGCAGACGAAGATCGCGGCGAAGCTAAGGGCTAAGTCCCTTGCGGAACCTTGCCTGCTTCTTAGCATCAGTAGATACCTCTTCAGGGGCATAGCATTCTAGATTCCCAAATTCACGACTATATGCGTCCACAGTCAGTCTTCCTTGGGTGAAATTGCATAACTCCTCCCTCTTGCGATCCATGAGACCTTCCGGAATGTGATGCTCACGGAAAGCCTCACTGAATTCAGCCCAAGTAGTGATTTGGCCGACCGGGCGCATAGCTTCAAAATTTTCCCACCAGAGGCTAGCAGGGCCTTCGATATGGTAGGCAGCGTAAGTAACCTTGTCGGCTTCGGCTACGTTGGCAGAACATAGCTTGTGGGTGATGCTGCGAAGCCAGTCATCCGCGTCGAGGGGCTCGACGGAATGGTTAAACTTTGGTGGGTACAGCTTGATAAAGTCATTGATGGACACTAAGTCATTTCGCGGGTGGCGTGCAGTGTTCTACTCAATCCGCTCCAGCAGGCGGTTAGTCTCACGCTTGTTTCTTTCCGCCTCCAGCATCACTTCGGCCAGAGAAGGCGGGTGAGGCAGATTTTCACCCCTAGCTGCACTGGCTTCCCCCTGCTCCGAGGCAGCAGGGTTGCTGCGGGTGTTGACCATCCTAGGAGAAAACAAGACAACGGTTTAGATAAGGATGGCTCAGCTTAGCAGGGAAGTGCATAATGTAATGGATAACACGGAATGCAGAGATGTTCATCCGTATGTCATGGTAATATAAAACTACCATATATATACCAACGGTCATACACATCATACATAGTTAAGTACAAGCCCAGGCTACAGTACAACTATGATGAAAGACGTTACATCTCATCGGAGGCATTCCAAGCTCCTATACATTATTTGTCTACACCTCCGGAATTGATTACACACCAAATCATATTCCACAAGTCACGCAAGACAGTGGAGATACAACTATTCCAATACTAGTGATACTACTACTAACTCAGACAGCTCCATAGTAGTCCTCATAGAAGTCACCTCCATAGCCTGGAAGTTCAACGTGATCATCCGGGAACAGACGGTCCTGAGGAGCCTATGGACCATAGGGGCTAGGATGAGGTCTTGGACCAACAAACGGTGGCCTGCGAGGACCACGGGGTGGGGTGATGCCCCCCACATCACGCCAATCCACCATGTCTGGCAGAGCAGATCTCACGGGATACAGATCCCTTGTATCCATACATCCAGCTTGCACCGCAGGTGCAAACCGAGTCAATGTGGCCCAATGATCAGCACGGGTATTGAAAAGCTCCAACCTCAAGGCCCGATTCTCTCGGTCCTTATCTTCGAGCATCTCGGCGGTGGTACGAGTTAATGAGTCCTCCTGAGTGGAGTCAGCATAGATAGCCTGAAGATACCCTTGCGCTCCCGGAAGTGAAGCTGGCATGTAATGGAAGTCGATGTTCCGAAGCAGGCCAGTCCGGACTCGCATGATGGTCATCATGGAATAGGCAGCATCCTGCACAGCCATCTCAACAGTAACCCCGAGTCCATAGGAACAGTGAAGGGGCTCGGTAGATCCAGGATAAGAAGGAAATATCCTGACGGTGCAGAAATATTGGCTTTGATTAAAGTCGCGGAACTGCTCTTCGACAGTGTATTCGGGATACCAACGGTAACCCGTCTCGATCATTACCTGGACTAACATAGCAGTATGACCGGGCACGTCGAGGCACCGGGTCAGGCGAACCACTTGGTTTTGAGCACGGTTGGCCATCTGAAAGCACAACCACAATGCAAAGACATTAGGATTTCTAGGGAAAATTGGACATCATAACAGCTGTAAATGCTCAGAAAAAGGTTTGAGACATCCACAACAGTCTGCAATACCACTCAACAACATCATATCAAGGTTCTGATTCAATTAGCAACATACTAAAAGTAGTAGAAACTGTACTGAGGCTTGTAACAACAATCCTATAAGCTACTACGGATTAGTAACACGTGAACCTGATAGAAGAAGAGAGCCTAGTTCTTAACCCACGTTGAATGACAAGAGAATGACTCAGATCAGAGGGCATAGGGTAAAGGAGTAAAAGAGCCTTACGTTCCCTCCCACAATCAATTCCCCTACATATAACTAAAGCATTTCTAGACTCGACATCGACCAGTTTGGCTCAACGAACCTACAGGCAGTCCGGCTCTGATGCCAACGCTGTCAGGACCCCGATTCCAAGTCACATCGATCTAGCCGGTAACACCTCAGATCACTTTGCGGCCTCACGCACGGTATCCCACGGGTGTCGCCTTACCATGGCCCGGGACCGTTTGCGCCTTTTAGCTCACGTATATGATAGTGTCACTAGCATCCATATGACAAAGAACCCGGGCCGACATGGCTAGTCGTGAACCCAAAGCGGCACAGACCTATGGAGACAGGCATACATGAATCACATCGAGCATGTCGGTCATCAGCGAGTGATTCCGGGCTGTAGCACTGGGCTAACAGGACTCCGGGAAACCCGGGCTGTAGCAGGCTAGGCAGGACTCCGGATATCACCGCGTGACATTTCCCTGAAGGGACAGACATAGGAACGAAGTGAAACACATGCCGGCCAGTCAAGTGTCCTGAATAGTAGTGCTGGGCTAGCAGGACTCCGGTGAACCGGGCTATAGCGGACTACTATGGCTCG